>NC_057391.1:36184320-36368598 GCF_019320065.1 Cervus canadensis
CTTTCACTTTTCACTTTCATGCATTGGAGAAGGAAATGGCAACCCACTCCAGTGTTCTTGCCTGGAGGATCCCAGGGATGGGGGAGCCTGGTGGGCTGCCATCTCTGGGGTCACACAGAGTCGGACACGACTGAAGCGCCTTAGCAGCAGCAGCAGGTTTGTCATAGTTTTCCTTCCAAGAAGCAAGCACCTTTTAATTTCATGATATAAAATGTGAGTTATTCCTTTCCCAGGTTTTGGGACAAGAACAGGGATAGCAATAATAGGGTTGAAGGAGTCAATAATTTCTTCCAGCCATACCTGAAACCACAGTAGAACTTTGCTCAAGCATTTCTAGATAAGAATTTGTTTACCTAGGATAACTTTAAGTGAGCCACGTGTATCTGAAAAAAATAAAATAGGTTAGCTGCAAAGGGAAGTGGGATTTTTACTGTACCTGATCTAAAATTCCAAAGAAATTAAAAGGTCTCTTAGGCCCTGGATTAAGGGTGGCATCCAAAGAGATGAAAGAATAGTTGCCAAAGGGAGTACTGTGGACATAATGAAAAGAGCCATCCCTCCGTACAGCAGAATACTTCCTAAAAAAATACAAGACAAGAAAGCTTTAGTGCAATCATAAGAAGACAGAATGAGTTTAAATTCCTACCCTACTATCACACTATATCTTTACTCCCTTTATAAAGGAAATTTCCATGATCTGACAGAGAAATAAACAAAACTAGATACCAGACCCACAATGGGTAAAACAATTAAATTTTTTTTCCTATTGTCTCCAAGTGAAAGTGAAAGTGAAATTGAAGTCGCTCAGTCGTGTCCGACTCGTTGCAACCCCATGGACTGTAGCCCACCAGGCTCCTCTGTCCATGGGATTCTCCAGGCAAGAATACTGGAGTGGGTTGCCATTTCTTTCTCCAGGGAATCTTCCCGACCCAGGAATCGAACTTAGGTCTCCCGCATTGCAGGTAGGCGCTTTAACCTCTGAGCCACCAAGGAAAGATACAGACAAACATATTCATTAGTAACCAAGCACAAGGTCACCAAGCAAAGCAGAAAAGTAGGTGGCTAACTTAAGCAGTCCACTAAACATTTTAAAAGAGATAAACCAGAATCCAAGAAAATGGTACTTATCAATCATTAAAAATTATAGTGCATGTGTGCTAAGTGGCTTCAGTTGTGTCTAACTCTTTGAGACCCAACAGACTGTAGCCTGCCATGCTCCTCTCTCCATGGGATTCTCCAGGCAAAGATACTGGAGTGGGTTGCCATTCCCTTCTCCAGGGGATCTTCCCAACCCAGGGATCAAACCCTCATTTCTTACATCTCCTGCATTGGCAGGTGGGTTCTTTACCACTAGCACCACCTGGTAAGTCAAAAAATATTGTAATGAGGGCCTCCTAAGTACCTAGCAGAATTCTTGGTGTAGTGAGATACAAAAGTGTTGAGTTCTTAAAACAGGAGTGCAAAGGCTTAAGTCACAATAAAGCCTTGCAAAGAAGAAGTTATTGAGCGAGGAGAAAAATGTTCAGTCAGAATCAGTAAATCTTCTTTCAGTTTCGAAAAATATATTGAAAACATACACAGGGTCCACATCCAGTAAAGAAAGTCCCAATCACCTTAAGTATCAACAGTATTCAGGTGTCCAATAAGATGGAGACTGAAGAGCAAGGAGAAAGGATGGGTAACAAAGTGTACAGGCTTGGCACTCATTGAGTATTTGCTGAATAAATGTGAAAGAAAGTAGAGATTATATTTAGAGCTGCTGCTGCTGCTGCTGCTACTAAGTCACTTCAGTTGTGCCCCACTCTGCGACCCCATAGACGGCAGCCCACCAGGCTCTTCTGTCCCTGGGACTCTCCAGGCAAGAATACTGGAATGGGTTGCCATTTCCTTCTCCAATGCATGCATGCATGCTAAGTCGCTTCAGCCGTGTCTGACTCTGTGCGACCCTTTGGACAGCAGCCCACCAGGCCCCTCTGGCCACGGGATTCTCTAGGCAAGGATACTGCAGTGGGTTGCCATTTCATTCTCCAATATTTGGAGCAGACCTTTATTATTCAAATGTCAGAATATTATAAGAAAATATCTGAGTGTCTTATATGATATTTTACCTAAGAGTACATGTGAAAGAAATACAAATAAATTTCTGAAATTTAATGTGCCATCAGGAAGCTATTTTTAAGCAACAACTATCAAATATATCATAAATATACTGTCATAGATATTACAATTAATAGTCAATCGGTTCTATTACCTCTCTTCCTGATATTTTTAAAATTTCTATCTCAGGGATTTTCCTCATTAAAATTTGTACTGATATTTTTCCTGCCTTTTTTTCCACAGTTATTCTTCAAGATCTTATAATCTCATATGTATTGTTTCCTCTCCTACATTTTTGACATATTAAAATCCAACTATCTAAAATAAAATTCAGGTATTTGAAAGTGGAGGTTAAAATATACAATAGTCTTTGAATTCTGGATTTTGGCATCTCTGAGGCATTCTAGAGATCACAATTTAACCTCAAGATTTTTTTCCTTCCATTTTTTTTCCTTCCTTTCATATGATACTTCCATAATGCCTGTATCTCTAGCTAAGTGTCATTTATTAAATCCAGATAAAGTTTAATGGTTAGAAACAAAAATATAAAGGTAAGAAACTTTAAAGTGATTAATAATTTGACTTTTCCCAATTACTAATCAGCCCCTAAATCCTGTTAATTCTTTGAAAATATCTCTTAAGCCCATTCCCATAATCACCATCAAAGATACAAACAGTTAATAAGTGGGAGATTTTCATCTCTGTCCTTCTGCTTTCCCACTTTAACAAAAGAGGACAACCCCCTCTTTCATGTTATGGTGACTCTATCTGTTTACCAGTTAACATCCTCAAATTCATGTCACCATCCCCATACCCATGATCCTTGTTCAGACAGGTCTTCTACTCATTTCCAACCTTTTCCTTATGATGGTTAGACTACTGCAGGATTTTTCTACTTGGTCTATACAACTCCAATCTCTCCCTTTTTCTTTTTATCCCTATCTGTATTTTGTTATGTATCTGCCCTTTATAAAATACTATTTTCCTATGTTGCTAATCTCCTTAGGAACCTATACTGGATTATAAACGATTATTACCCATCACATCTAAATTTCTATGCTTATCACTTGACACCACCACGAACTGGCTCTACACTCTCTATCCAATGTTGTATCAGTCTTCAAAATGAACCTGTATTCTGATGATAACAGTTTCCTTACTGCACTCAAAACTTCATTCTAGCTTTTAAAGCTCTGTTTATACTCATCCTTTTGCCTAAAATATACCCCCCTCAGAACTTCTTACTCCTCCAAAGGCTACCCATGTTTTAAGACTGGACACAATTTTCACTACTTTCACAAAGTCTTTTTTAACTTGCAACTAGTAGATAAATAGATCTAATGCACAGTGTAGTAATTATAATTTTAAAATACTGTGTTATAAACTTCAAAGTTGTTAACAGACCAGATCTTAATAGTTTACTCCACAAAAAAGAAACAATAACTATGTGAAGTGATAGAGATATTAGCTAACCTTATGTGATAATCGTATTGCAATATATAAATGAATCACACTAACACACTGCACACCTTAAGCTTACATAATGTTATATGTCAATAATATCTCAATGAAAAACAAAAATGAAAAATAAAGTCTGCTATTTGTCTACCCCATGCTGATGTCTGCCTTTTCTGATTTCTCATAGTGCTAATTAAGTGTAACAAATAATCTAGCATTTCATCAGCCATTCCTTCATGTTCTTTTCTAACCATTTCCTAAAAAATTTTCATCTACCTTAGCTAGACTCACTTGAAGATAGAGGGCATATTTGTTTCTCTCATACTATCCAACTAATGATAGACTCAATACTTGCTATTTGACTAATTGACAATGTAGAACAAAGTTACTGAAACAATGTAAAACAAAGCTACAGGAACAAAAAGTGAAATTACAGCCAAAAGAAGAATTCCAATACACTGACACTAGAAAATTGGTTTTGTGATTCAAAGATCCTTTCATATTCATTGCCTTTTTCATATTCATGCACATAAATTTAAAAATATTTGTATGACATATTGGACAAAGCACCCAGAAGTGACCAACTGGGCTCTTCAGCCACCCCAGAGGCTAAGAGAATCAGTAGCTTAGTATTCTTAAAGTCCACAGTACTCTGATTGACAAGCTCTGATCTAAATGACTTTTGCTGTATATCAACAGCAAAAAAAAAAAAGTCTGTATAAAATAATAAAAGTACCATTGGCCAACAAAAAGCATCAAATTATATGAAATGAAAAGAATAAAGGGAGGTCTAAGCAAACAAACAAAAATGAATCACCAAAATAATAATGATAAACAACTAAAAGGCTCCATTTTTAAATTACCAGAGGTTCTTTTCTCTGTTAAAAAATGTTATCACCCATTAAGTGAATTGACTGCACCCTCTTTGTAACACAAACTCTATATTGTTGTCTATCTTCTGTGCATTACAGTACCTGTAATAATTCTCAACACTCTCCAGACTTGGAATGTTGAATGCATCTAATTAAAAAGAAAAGAGCAAACATCATCTAAATTAAAAAGAAAAATGCAAACATGTTAATGACTGAAGAAAAATAACAATTCTTTCAATAACACTTTAGATGACAGATGTCAATTAATTAGACTGGCATTTAATTTTAATTTTTAAAACTTTATAACTTAATAGAATTCAGATTATCTGGAAACTTATTTAAGGCATCTGGTATACTGAAGAATAAGTACTTTGAATTACGCATTACTGAGAATAAATCAATTTGATATTGTAAGACTGGACCACTGTTGCTACTATTTTAATCATGTGACTCTGGAAGTCAAGAAGGACTGGATTCATGGCTGATATACAGATCCATGTCAAGGACTTCTAAACAGCAGATGACTTTGATATTAGGGCCAAAGCCCCTCTCTTCCTAAATCTTAAAAAAGACTCAGTAATAAGGAAGTTATATAATGGTAAGCAAAAAGGGTAAGGACATCATAGAATACTTATCTGGAAATAGAATTTCATAGAACTTGATTACTTGATTGCAATAGCTAAAATTGTTTATCAGTTTTGACTTCCAAGAATCCACTACATTTCTAATAAACTTAAGAGAATAAGCTGTAATTATTAAGGCCAATCAATTTATGCCAAAAGAAATACTATAATGTATATAATCCTCTTGCTTAAGAGAACAACTCTGTTACAGTTAAATCTTGGGGGTTTTTTGCCACATGGCATGACCTACATGATCTGTTTCCAGACCAAGGATTGAACTCAGTCCACAGAAGTGAAAGCACTGAGTCATAATCATTAGACCACCAAGGAACTCCCTGTTACAGTTAAATCTTAATAAAGATGTATCTGTGTATATATATATATGTGTGTGTGTGTATACATGCATACACACACATATATATGCCATAAGCATTTATGCCTATACAAGTCAAATTAAATGATTATGAACTCCAAAAGACTATCCAAATTATTTAATCACAAAACTCCAATTGATATCTGTTACTTAAAATAATATCAGTAGTTTGGCTTGGAAAACTTTGATATACACAGATTTGCTTTTTATTCCAAAAGAATTTGACCAGTACCCCTAATTAAGATTAGGAAAAAAAAAAGGGGAATGTAAACATACCAGAGAAAGTTGAAAGCCAGAATCATATCTTTAATTATAATTTCTAGCCGATTTCTAAGAACTATAGTTGACACTTGAACAACACAGATTTGAACTATGTAAATCCACTTACATGTGAATTTTGTTCTAAAATACATATTACAGTACTACAGATCCTTAGTTGGTTGAATCTGTAGATGCAGAGGGCCAACTGCAAAATTATACCCGAATTTTCAACTGCCTGGTAGTTAGTGCCCCTAACTTCCACATTGTTCAAGGGTCAACTGTGTTTTTTTTGTTTTTTTTTTTTTAAGATTTATTTGTTCATTACTTTTGGCTGCACTGGTCTTCTTTGTTGTGCACATGGGCTTTCTCTAGTTGCAGTGAGCAAAGGATCAACTGTTTTTATAGAGAGCATTTTCTGATCTAACTAATAGCTGTGTATTTCACCAGATAGAATTTATAAATATACCTTTTGAAAAAATATATAAATAGGTATTCATCAGCAATGAATAGTAAAATGAAGCAGACAAATGAAATACTTAAATAACCAATAAGAAAGTCAACCTTTTTGAAACAAATTTACCATCAGGACTCTTGGAAAATAGTTCATTTTCTTATTAACGTAACAATCACAATCTAAAAAATTGGGAAGGGGTTATCCATTTCCCTCTATACATATGTGGATATACTTGTCACTTAAATTTTTAAATATATATAGCAAAATTCAATCTTTGTGATGTACAGTTCTAAAGACATTGACAAGCACACAGTCATGTATCTACCAGCACACTCAAGACACAGAACAGTATCTTCACCCCCCAAAATTTTCTCACGATCGCTCTTTGTAGTCAGCCTCTTTATCTCCAACCCTTGGCAACCACAATCTGTTCTCCATCTAGTTTTGCCTTTTCTTGAATATCATATAAATGAAATTATATAGTATATAGACTCACGGATTTGGCTTCTTTCACTCAGCAAAATTATATCTTTTCAAACATCCACCTCCATGGATTTTGCTATATGCTTTTCTTCCATGTAAAGAAGAAAGAAACCATACCAACTTCCCCCTCAAGGTCTAATAGTGACATCTGAAGTTTTAAAATCACATATTACAGTTGTATTTCTTAGTTGTGGTCTTCAGTGTATATAAACTTATGTTACAATGTCCCATTTTATAATTTTACAATTTAAATTGGAGAATCTGGGCTCCTATAAAGATCTAGTCTTAACTATAAGTGGGACTTCACTCTTACCATGATTTCCTTTGATATCAAGCCACTTGGTTTTTTCCATGACTTTTGTCTTCTTCAGAATACTCTGGTAAGTTTGCCATTCTACCTCTTGCTGCATGGATCCCAAATTATCCTTTGTTTTGGCATCTGTCAGGTCTCCTGTAGGTGTTCAAAAGAAGGTAATCACAATGCAAAGTAAAGCTGGGCTGGGGTTCAACCTTTTTTTAACGCACACTGAAAAGCAAAGATATTCAAAGTACTCAACATGTTTAAGGACAACCGCTACGAATCCACCTGCATCTAAACAAGTCATCTACATTAAGATTCTCAGAAAAAATAATAATAAGATTCTTGGGACTTCCCTGGCAGTTCAGTGGTTAAGACTCCGCACTCCCAATGGAGGGGGCAAAGGTTCCATCCCTGGTTGGAAACCTAAGATCTCATATGCCACATAGTGCAGCCTAAAAAAAATAAAACAAGATCCTCAGCATGGATTTTTTGTTTCTTATAGGTCAACAAGTGCCTAGTTGACCTCCTGTTACATTAGAAATGGGTTGTGAAAACTACACCTTTAAAGAGAGCCATAAAAATGCATCTTGAAACTCTGATAAAATGAAAACTCTTTAACAATAAATGCCAACACTTTGGGCAGTTGCCTAGTATCTATGGCAACCTAATTTTCCAAACCCCAAATCAGGAAATGTGATCTAACAAAGTATTAATTCTACAGCAAGAAAATCTGGAAGGTGTAGCTTGGAAAATGAAATAGAAAATTTCTAGGAAATTAAGCATTTGAAGTTGAGATCATCCATAAAATGAGGGCTTCATCATATCGGCAGAAATGTTTCTGTAAGGTGGGTGGAAGATGAATTCCCCAAGGGCCAGGATAGACGCTCCTTTAGCTTCTTCTTTAACACAGTTGGAAGCAAAGGGTTTGGGGTTTGAACACTCCAGGGAACCAAGTCACAGAAGTAGGAAGGGGTGAAAAAAAAGGGTCCGTCAAACAACTGCCGGTATAAGACCGATTAATACTGCAAAGAAAATGGAAAAGTTTAATTAAAAAAAAAAAGAACAAGAATATGAGGAGAAGGATGAGAACTTTTCATTCCTGATTAAAGGGCTTTCCTTAATTCTCTCTCAAATCTAGAAGTAGGACAAAACAGATACAGATAGAGCAGACAGAACACTTACATGAGAATCACGTGCCTTGCTTCTATCGCTAGGATGAAACCTTGCTACGGCAAGTCACTTAGCCCGGATCTTGACTCAGGTATCCACAGGCAAAGGAGATTACAATTTCCCATCTCCTCTACAGGAGGAGGGCTCACCTGAGGCTGCAGCTGGAGTTTTCCTAACGTCCCTCAGTTAAAAGGTTGCAGCACTGGTTGTATTCTACCATTGGAACCACAGGACAACAGGACAGCACGCAATCGTCCCTACCTGTTGCTAGGACGAGAGCTGGCTGAATGATGTCAACAGTTTCAGAACAGAACGTCTCTAAGTCTACAGCTCTGCCTGGATCGCGAAACCTGCTCAGGTGAATGTCGGATATCTGCAGAAAGCGGGTATTGAACAGAGAGATCTGAGTCAGGAAGAGGCAGCACAGACCGAGACGACCCAGGGGCTCTCTCCGGCGGAAGAAAAAGGCAAAGACTCAGAGCATTCACGATCCCCCAGGGGAGGACCAAGCTCGAGCAGCAGCAGCACCACCACCACTCCGCCCCCAGCGCAGAGACTGGGCCGGGACAGGAGCGGGTCGCGCCCGCGTGCACACTGCTGGCGTCTCATGCCGCTTGGTGCCCGCCCTGAAACCCCATGCGCCCCACCGCCACCACCCCAGCCTGGGCGCCCGCTGCGTCACCTGCAGACCCCAGAAGATGTTGCCGGCTCCGGGGCCCGGCGCAGGGTGCGGGCGCCGGGGACTGCGGGGCTGGGGCAGTGGTGAAGACCGGCCGGCCAGGCCGTAGTGTTCCAAGAACACTGCCGCCAAGGCCGCGGCCGCCAGTCCGGCGACCACCCTGACGGCCAGCCCTGCGGCCATTCAGCCCGCCGGAGCGCGGCCCTCGTGTGCGTGGCCGGGGCTGGGACCGAGCGGCGCCCGCAGGGAACAGCTGGGGCTGCACTTCCGGACTCTATGGTCGCGCGGCCTAGGGCGCCGGGCTGGTCGGCCGCCGCCCGCACCTGCGCCTGGACGTGCACCTGCTGGCGGGCTTCAGGATGGGGTTGCAAATGGGATACAGGGGAAGAAAAGGAAACCGATTCCCCCAGCGCCGCTCGCGGCTGCCTAGACGCGGCAGGGAAGGATCCTAGGTCAGGGAGGCGGAGGAGAGCGTCCCGGCTCCGCCTTAGTCAATCACGCTTGACCTAGGTGGTGGGTTTCCTTGTAAACCAGAGTTAATAATACCTCTAGAGCGTACTTTGCAGGGTTGTTGTGAGAACCAAAGTTTATATGAGGACGCTTTTTAAATCGTTGTGCAAATGTGGCAGGTGGCTTCCTCTGGTCCCTGCTGATTATCAGCAACGTCGCTGTAAGGTTCCTATAGATTTCATCCATATACTTCGTGAGAAAATTTTTTTCTTAAACCTGATTTCATGTGCGCTTGATTATATAATGCTCCACAACAGTGGTGTGCCATTCGTTTAATACAATTAAAACTACTTCTTAGGGGCTAGGCATTGTTGCTTAGGCGCCAAGCAGTGTCTGACTCTTTTACAACCCCATGGACTGTAGCTCACCAGGCTCCTCTGTGTGTAGGATTTCCTAGGCAGGAAGACTGGAGTGGGTTGCCATTTCCTTCTCCAGGGGAATTTCCAAACCCTGGGATTGAACCATCTCCGACAGTGGAGGTGGATTCTTTACTACTGAACCACCAGGGAAACTCCACACATGGGAGGACCCTGAGGTAAACCAAATATGGACTCAAACCCAGATAAAGCAAGATGATTGGCCAGAGGAAACTGGGAAGAAATGCCCCATATAAGTGATTCAGACTACCAGGAGGGCATGACTTTCTCTTTGAGACCACTCACGTGTGTCTATCCACATGTACTCTCTGCTCTAAACACTTTACTTTGCTTCACTACTTTCCATCTCTTTGTGGAAATTCATTTCTACAAAGCCAGCTGGCCAAGGCTTTGTTACTGGCCACTGGTTCTGCTGGTCTAGTGGTGAGGATTCAGGGATCTCACTGCCATACCCTGACTTCAATTCCTGCTGAGGAACCAAAGTCCTGCTTCAAGCCACTGCAGACTGTGGCCACCCAAGTTTAAGGACACAGCAATAAGTCAGCAGTCTGCAACCTGGAAGACTGTCTTCACCAGAACATGACCAAGCTGGCACCCTGATCTTAAATTTCCAGCCTACAGAACAGTGAGAAATAAATTTGTTAGTTAAAAACGACTCAGTCTGTGATACTGTTATAGCAGCCTGAATGGACAAAGACATCTGTGGTGTGTGTGCGTGTGTGTGTGTGTGTGTGCAAAGTCATGTCCAACTCTTTTTTGACTCCATGGACTGTAGTTGGCCAGGCTCCTCTGTCCATTGGATTTTCCAGGCAAGAATACTGGAATGAGTTGCCATTTCCTCCTTCCAGAGATCTTCCCAACCCAGAGATGGAAACTGTGTCTCCTGTGTCTACCTCATTGCAGGCAAATTCTTTACTGCTGAGTCACTGGGGAAGGGACCAAGACATCCAGGTAGTGGGTAATTACAAAGCCCTGATGTAGAAAGAGTGGGACACTGAGATTAGAAATGAAGGACTGTAAAGATAGAAACTACACAATTTGACTGATTGTGAAACAAGAGGGATGTGGCAGAAACAAACTTTACAAGTATTGACATAGCCACAAGACATGACATAAACTGATAAGAAACAACTAGATCCAAGATCTTTTAGGAGATCCTAAAAGATGCTGTTAAAGTGCTGCACTCAACATGCCAGCAAATGTGGAAAACTCAGCAGTAGCCACAGGACTGGAAAAGGTCAGTTTTCATTCCAATCCCAAAGAAAGGCAAAGACAAAGAATGCTCAAACTACCACACAATTGCACTCATCTCACATGTCAGCAAAGTAATGCTCAAAATTCTCCAAGCCAAGCTTCAACAGTACTTGAACCATGAAATTCCAGATGTTCAAACTGGATTTAGAAAAGGCAGAGGAACCAGAGATCAAATTGCCAACATCCGTTGGATCATTGAAAAAGCAAGAGAGTTCCAGAAAAACATCCATTTCTGCTTTATTGATTACGCCAAAGCCTTTGACTGTGTGGATCACAGCAAACTGTGGGAAATTCTTAAAGAGATGGGAATACCAAACCACCTGACCTGCCTCCTGAGAAATCTGTATGCAGGACAAGAAGTAACTGTTAGAACTGGACATGGAACAACAGACTGGTTCCAAATTGGGAAAGGAGTACATCAAAGCTGTATATTGTCACCCTGCTTATTTAACATATATGCAGAGTACATCATGAGAAATGCTGGACAGGAGGAAACATAAGCTGGAATCAAGATCGCTGGGAGAAATACCAATAACCTCAGATATGCAGAATACACCACCTTTTTGACAGAAAGCAAAGAACTAGCCTCTTGATGAAAGTGAAGGAGGAGAGTGCAAAAATTGGCTTAAAGCTCAACATTCAGAAAACTAAGATCATGGCATCTGGTCCCATCAGTGCATGGCAAATAGATGGGGAAACAGTGGAAACAGTGACAGAATTTATTTTGGGGGGCTCCAAAATTACTGCACATGGTGACTGCAGGCATGAAATTAAAAGACACTTGCTCCTTGAAAGAAAAGCTATGACCAACCTAGACAGCATATTAAAAAGCAGAGATATTACTTTGCCAACAAAGGTCCATCTAGTCAAAGCTATGGTTTTTCCAGTGGTCAGGTGTGGATGTGAGAGTTCAGTTCAGTCCAGTTCAGTCACTCAGTTGTGTCCAGCTCTTTGCGACTCCATGGACCGCAGCACGCCAGGCCTTCCTGTCCATCACCAACTCCCAGGATTTACTCAAACTCATGTCCATTGAGTTGGTGATGCTATCCAACCATCTCATCTTCTGTCATCCCCATTTGCTCCCGTCTTCAATCTTTCCCAGCATCAGGGTCTTTTCATGAGTGTTGGACTATAAATAAAGCTGAGCACTGAAGAATTGATGCTTTTGAACTGTGGTGTTGGAGAAGACTCTTGAGAGTCCCTTGGACTGCGAGGAGATCCAACCAGTCTATCCTAAAGGAAATTAGTCCTGAATATTCATTGGAAGAACTAATGCTGAAGCTGAAACTCTAATACTTTGGCCACCTGATGTGAAGAACTGACTGAATGGAAAAGACCCTGATGTTGGGAAAGATTGAAGGCATGAGGAGAAGGGGACAATAGAGGATGAGAAGGTTGGATGGCGTCACTGACTCTATGGACATGAGTTTGAGTAAGCTCTGGGAGTTGGTGATGGACAGCGAAGCCTGACATGCTACAGTCCATGGGGTCAAAAAGAGTCAGAGACGACTGAATGACTGAACTGAACTGAGGTCCAAGATGGCAAATGAGTCCACTTCTGCTAGACCTTGAACCTCAGTATATGCTCAACGTAACACATCAACAAGCTAAGTGACACACCCACAGGCACAATGACTAAGGCTGACTATAAAGATCAAAAAGTAGGTGGTGGCCCAATTCCTGGAAATCCCCATCCCTTCAACCAAATAGCTAGAATACTCCTCCCACTCACTAATCTATGAAATTACCTGTCCCTATAAAAGTTGGCAACCCCATATCCTGGTGCTGCCCTTGCCTTCTATGATGGCCTATATTCTGTCTGTGGAGTGTGTTTCTCTCTAAATAAATCCATTTCTTACCTACTGAAACAGGAATCCAAGTTCTTATTCATGGAGCCAAAAAATGAACTTCACGAACACACAAACAATCACAGTAGTAAGCAAATAGGATTTATCAAAGAGAAGGAAAGTACAAAGCTCTCGGCACAGACACTGAGGGCGGGGAAAGAGACCCCAAAAGGTGAGACTTACAGCAGTTTATATCCTTACCAGTATTAATCTGTACATTTTTGGTTGGCTCCTATGCTTAAAATACATCATTTTTAACCAATCAGTTTAAAGGTCACAATGTTTAGCTTAACATCTTTATGGCTTCTCCTGATCCTCGTATTTAGTTGCCTCTCTTTTTTACACCCCCTAGCCATTTTATAGGCTTCCCTGATAGCTCAGTTGGTAAAGAATCCACCTGCAATGCAGGAGACCCCAGTTCGATTCCTGGGTCAGGAAGATCATCTGGAGAAGGAATAGGCTGCCCACTCCAATATTCTTGGACTTCTCTTGTAGCTCAGCTGGTAAAGAATCCGCCTGCAATGTGGCAGACCTGGGTTTGATCCCTGGGTTGGGAATATCCCCTGGAGAAGGGAAAGGCTACCCAGTCCAGTATTCTGGCCTGGAGAATTCCATGGACTGCATACTCCATAGGGTTGCAAAGAGTCAGACATGACTGAGTGACGTTCACTTTCACTTTCAGCCATTTTACAATGGACCAGATATATGGGCTAAAGATTAATGATCACTAGTTGTTTTTCCCTCAGGTATATGGGATAGAAGTTAATTACTGCCTTTACCTGGATCTGAGTCCTGATAATTTATCAGACCAAGGACACATTCCAGGAATTTGGGACAAAGGGTATATAGCTTTAGGTTAATGGAGCAAGATGTTTATTGAAAACAAGAATGAGGTCTCAGAGTCCTACACTGACTGCCTAGCAATTTCTACCTATTACTTTGTCTCTCACTGAATTATTTCTGCCATGAGACATCAAGAAGCTGAGCTTCATTAAGTCCTAAGACCAGGACTCAGATCATCAGTGTGATCTCAGTCATAAGAATGTGGGTTCAAGTCCCAATCTGAGTTACGCAGTTTCAGTTGGATATTTGAAGGAAGAACACAGTCAAAGAATACAGTTAAAAGTTAGTGCTAAAATTTGGAACTTTAGTGATGAAAAAAAACTAGGGCTATACTGTATGTGTTGAGACATATATGAATAAAGTTTCTGATTTTGTCTAACACTGTACCCAGTGGTAAAGAATCAACCTGCAGTGCAGGAGACAGAGGAGATGCAGGTTCAATCCCTGTGTCAGGAAAATGCCCTGGAGAAGGAAACAGTAATCCACTCCATTATTCTTGCCTGGAGAATCCCATGGACAGAGAAGCCTGGCAGGCTACAGTCCATGGGGGTCTCAAAGAGTCGAACACAACTGAGCATACACATACACAACATGGACGTCTTAGTCCATTCAAGCTGCTATAACAGAATACCATAGACTGTGTGGCTTTTAACTAACAGAATTTAGGGGATTCCCAAGTGGTGCAGTGGTAAAAATCTGCCTGCCAATGCAGGAGACAGGAGACGTGGGTTTGATCCCTAGATAGGGAAGATCTCCTGGAGTAGGAAATGGTAACCCTTTTAGGAAAGAGTTTAGTAGGAAATGAAAACCCTTCCAGGTTTTCTTTGCCTGGAAAACCTCATGCACAGAGGAGCCTGGTGGGCTACAGTCCATGGGGTTGCAAAGAGTCAGACATGACTGAGCATCCACACACTCACAACACTGCTCTACTGAAAAACATCTAGATGGGCATCTTTAAAGCAAATTTAGAAGACATGATTCAGATAATCTGATTTAAAATATAGGCAATGTTGCTAATAAAAAAATGCATTTGGAGAGGTTTTACAGTTTATGGGGTTGCAAAGAGTCAGACACGACTGGGTGATTGAACAACAAGACCTCAAGGATATGAAAATCATTTTAAAGAAATGGAATACAACAAGAAGTTATGTGACGGATAGGAACGGACATTTTGGGCAGAGAAACATGGTTTAAAGTTACAAAGGCCAGCAGTTTGAATTTCAGGTACTGAATTACACTGAGTGAAGCTGCTTCACTCAAGGTGTTTAAAGTGAAACAGAGCAGGACCTTATGGGGCCCTCTGGGGTACAATAGCTTCCTGTGTCTGTTTCTTGTTTTAGGAAACAGGCTCCATTCAGCCTCCTTGACTTCCCCTGAGTTCCAAGGTCGTGGTTCCTCATGAAGAAATATATACATAACAATACCTTTGAGTTCCTCTTTAGGAACTAAGGCTCCCACCCAGGTGGAGGATGATAAATTCAGATGGGAGCTCAAGATTCCTGGAATACTGCCCTGTTACTTCACCACCAACCAATCAGAAGAAACCCACACATCCTACAGCCCTCATCCCAAATTTTGCCTATAAGAACTCTTCCCCCCAAACCAACAGGGAGTTCAGGGGTTTTGAGCATGAGTCACCCATTCTCCTTGCTTGACCCTGCAAAAATCCTTTCTCTGCTCTGAGTCCCAATATTTCGATTTACTTGGCCTCACTGTGCATCAGTGAATATGAAATTTGTTCAGTAACAAAAGTGAACAGAGTTAGGAGATGGTGGAGTGGAAGGATGTGCGCTCATATCCTCCTGCAAGAGCATCAAAATCACAACTAACTGTTGAACTACCATCAACAGGAGGACACTGGAACCTACCAAAGCTCCCCCATCTACAAAGACAAAGAAGCTGCAACAAGATGGTAGAAGGGACACAACAACAATAAAATCAAATCCCATACCGGCCAAGTGGGTGACCCACAAACTGGATAGCAATAATACCAAAGAAGTTCTCCACTGTTATGAAGGCTCTGAACCTAATGTCAGGCTTCCCAGCCTGGGGATCCAACAAAGGGACTAAGAATCCCCAGGGAATCTGACCTTGAAGGTCCATGGGATTCGATTACAAGACTTCCACGGGACTGGGGAAAGAGAGACTCCAATCTTGGAGGGCACAAACAAAACCTTGCGCCCACCAAAACTCAGGAAAGGAGCAGTGACTCCACAAAAGACTGAACCAAAGCTACCTGCTGGTGTTGGAGGGTCTCCTGTGGAGGTGTGGGTCAGCAGGGGTTCACCACAGGGACAAGGGCACTGGCAGCAGCATTCTGGGAATGCTTGGCATAAACCCTCTTGGAGGTTGCCATTAACCCAACCATGGCGACCATGGGGGCTGGGTCACCTCAGGCCAAAAAAACTACCAGGCAAGGATTGTAGTGCAACCTCTGGATTAAATAAATCCAGAGACAATTGGATTAAAGCTTTACTGAGCCAGGCCCTGCCCACCAGAGCAAGACCCAGTTTTTTGCACCACCAGTCCCTCCCATCAGGAAGTTTACACAAGCCTCTTAGCCTCCTCCATCAGAGGGCAGACAGAAGAAGCAAAAAGAAACACAGTCCTACAGCAACTAAAATGGAAGCCACAGTACAGAGAGTTAATCAGCATGAAAAAGCAGAAATTTATGTCCCAGATGAAGGGGCAAGGTAAAACCCCAGAAGAACAACTAAATGAGGTGGAAATATGCAACCTTCCAGAAACAGAATTCAGAATAAAGATAGTGAAGATGATTCGGGATCTTGGAAAAAGAATGGAGGCAAAGATTGAGAAGATGCAAGAAATGCTTACCAAAGACCTAGAAGAAGTAAAGAACAAACAAACAGAGATGAATAATACACTAGAAGGAATCAACAGCAGAATAACTGAGGCAGAAAAAAGGATAAACGACCTGGAGGACAGAATGATGGAAATCACTGCTGCAGAACAGAATATAGAAAAAAGAATGAAAAGAAATGAAGACAGCCTAAGAGACCTCTGGGACAACATTAAACACACAAACATTCACATTTTAGGGGCCCCAGAAGGAGAAGAGAGAGAGAAAGGACCCGAGAAAATATCTGAAGAGATAATAGCTGAAAAGTTCCCTAACATGGGGAAGGAAATAGTTGACCAAGTCCAGGAAGCACAGAGAGTCCCAAGCAGGACAAACCCAAGGAGGGACATACCGAGACACATAGAAATCAAACTGATAAAAATTAAAGACAGAGATCAAATATTAAAAGCAATAAGGGGAAAATGACAAAAAACATACAAGGAAACTCCCATCAGGCTACCAGCGGATTTCTCAGCAGGAACTCTACAAGCCAGAAGAGAATGGCATGATATATTTAAAGTGATGAAAGGGAAGAAACTACAGCCAAGAATACTCTACCCAGCAAGAGTCACCTTCATATTTGTTGGAGAAATCAAAAGCTTTCCAGACAAGCAAAAGTTAAGAGAACCCAGCACTACCAAACTAGCTTTACAACAAATGCTAAAGGAACTTCTCTATGCAGGAAACAAGAAAACGAAAAGACCGAACTACAGAAAATAAACCCAAAACAATTAAGAAAACAGTAATAAAATTATTACCAGGGGGCTTCCCTGGTAGCTCAGATGGTAAAGAATCTGCCTGCAAGGGAGACCCAGGTTCAGTCACTGGGTGGCAAAGATAGTCTGGAGAAGGGAATAGCAACCCACTCCAGTATTCTTGCCTAGAGAATTTCCATGGACAGACCATGGGGTCGCAAACAGTCGGATACGACTGATTGACTAACACTTTCACTTTCACTAGGATTATACATATTGATATTACCTTAAATGTAAATAGATTGAATGTGCCCATCATAAGACATAGACTGACTTAGACTGAACATGTGCACATATGCGCTGCCACTCACCACATCACTCTGCTTGACCCCCCAAATTGTATGTGATTATTTTATATGGTTAGGTTAATCATGTTCCCATTATGCTTGCAACTGTAATTATCTTTTATGTTTTGTCTATTGATTGTGAAAACTGATAACCATATTTTACAATTGTGATTATGTAACTATTACTCACTTAATACCATTGTATCATGATTGGTCAACAGAAAAATAATAGAATTCTATTATCACCAAAACTACTATTTAATAGAAAAACCTGCAATCACTTTTTCAAATCCAGATGCATATCAAAATTATCTTGGAATTTTTTGAAAAATACTAATGCCCAGGTATTTTTTTTTTTTTTTTTTTTTGGCCAGAGCTCCAGATATGTTTCTAATGAGCAGCCATGTTTAAAAACAACTGGACTATATGAGAATCTTTTACTTTTATCTACTTTGTTTCACTTTTTCTATTTCATACTCAGTTCTCCCATTTCATTTAGTTTATGTGTTCCAATTTCTCCATTTCTTTTTTTTCTTTTTGATGTTCCTTCTTAAGCCTTTATCAATCATAGTAGAAAAGCTTTTGTATACACATATATAATATGTATAATATATATATTTTAGCAAACTTAAGAAATTTTGCCTAACTCAAAAATTTATGACATTTTTACTTCACTTGTTTGACTCAGTATGAAGAGAATGCTAGATTTCTAATTTTTAAAGAATTGATATGCAACAAACAACAGAGGTTTACTGTATAACATAGGGAACTATAATCAATATTTGTAATAACCTATAATGGAAAATAATTTCAAATATATGTGTATATGTAACTAAATCACACACACACAAAAGAATTCTACTTTTCAAAATTTAGTAATGTTTATCTTTTTACCAGTTTTTCTAAATGTCCTAGGGACATCTAATAACAACGTATAAGATACAAAATTTTAAATATATTTGTGTTGAATATGATTAATATAAGTAGAAATCTATTATATTTAAATTATTAATGGTATCACTCTAGATGCTTCTATTCTTATTTTTTCTGCACTTGATAATATTCTCAGAGAAATGCTAATGTGTCTCACTATAATTATATATTTTTTTCTTTTCCCTTACATTTCTTCTGATTTTTGCCTTATGTATCTTTGTTTCTTTGTTGTTAGGTGTCTAATGGCTTATGATGTCTATCTTCTCTGTGAAGTGTACCTTTTATCCTTAAAAGTGTTCATCTTTGCTTCATTCTTTAAAAATTAATTAATTTTAACAAGAAACAGGAATTTATTTATTTAATGATGATAATTCTCCAGAGACATACTGATTTGACCAGCTAATCACTACAAATTAGTATAAAAGTTAGTTCTCAGTTCCTGATAGCCAAAGGAGAAAGCTAGATTTCTTGTAATCTCATAAAGTTAGCCAGCAGCAATTCACCAGGAAAACAAAATTTCCCAGAACTAAAGGGAAAATTTATCACTTGGGTATTTCACAATACAATATACACAGTCAACAATACTCATGTTGAACTATGTGACTCATAAACATGAGTTGTAAAATTTATCATCAGATCACTATTTCTTAAACTAACCTTATTTTAAAATCTGAAATTGTATTAAGTCATTGATCTTTGAAGTCATCTTATTACTCAGTGAGATCCATTTGCTTGACACACAGTAAGCCAAACACTGAGCCTCTGAGGTTTAGATTGAGAAAGAGTTGGTTCACAAGGCAGCCAGGCGAGGAGACGGGAGAACAAGTCTCAGATCTGCCTCACAAAGGCGGAGGTGGGGGGGGGGGTGGGTAGGGGGGGTGATATTATGGGATTAGCAGGGTGGTCTCAAGCATGGGGAGAGGTGGTTGGAGGTAGGGGAAAAGGTGAGGTAATATGTATTCTGTGCAGCTGCATCTGGGTTACATGTTTCTGCATATTGAAAATGGAACTGCTTTGCATGATTGGAAGGTGGAGTTTTCCAGCCATCTGAATAGATGGGGAAACAGTGGAAACAGTGGCTGACTTTATTATTCTGGGCTCCAAAATCACTTCAGATGGTGATTGCAGCCATGAAATTAAAAGACACTTACTCCTTGGAAGGAAAGTTATGACCAACCTAGACAGCATATTGAAAAGCAGAGACATTACTTTGCCAACAAAGGTCCTTCTAGTCAAGGCTATGGTTTTTCCAGTGGTCATGTATGGATGTGAGAGTTGGACTGTAAAGAAAGCTGAGCACCGAAGAATTGATGCTTTTGAACTGTGGTGTTGGAGAACTCTTGAGAGTCCCTTGGACTGCAAGGAGATCCAACCGGTCCATCCTACAGGAGATCAGTCCTGGGTGTTCATTGGAAGGACTGATGTTGAAGCTGAAACTCCAATACTTTGGCCACCTCATGTGAAGAGCTGACTCATTTGAAAAGACCCCGATGCTGGGAAAGATTGAGGGCAGGAGGAGACGGGGACGACAGAGGATGAGATGGTTGGATGACATCACCGACTCGATGGACATGGGTTTGGATAGACTGTGGAAGTTGGTGATGGACAGGGAGGCCTGGCGTGCTGTGGTTCATGGGGTCGCAGAGAGTCGGACACGACTGAGCAACTGAACTGAACTGAACTGAACTGATATCAAGAGGCTATTTATCCAATACTTGCCCACCCTGAGTTTTAAAGGTCAATGGACCTAACCAGTCCAGGGCTAGCTTGCACTGGGCAAGGGCTAACTCCAAGTTCCTGTAAAATAACTGGGCTGTGTGAAGCTAGGAGAGGGTGCAATTAACAAGAAAGAAAGTGACTTTAATCAATGAAGGCCATTTACAAGCAGAGCAGTTTTAACAAACTGTTACCACATCCGCTGTTCTGTAAGACAACCTCAACAATTTTTATTAGTTATCCACTTCTGTTAACTCTGTTGAAACTGTGCATCTCTGACTGGGACTCAAACCTAGTCTAAACCCAGACTGGGACTTGAACCCATGGTCTTTTAATTAGAATCACTCACCTCATGTCTGGACTTACTGAGACTCATGTTCTTTGATTCCCAGTGCAGAAGGACTTTAGCAAGAGGCAAAGTGATGGCAAGAAGTAGATTTATTAATATAGGAAGCTTGTAAGAGATGCAAGTGGGCAGGCAAGAGGCTCTATCCAGCTAAAGTGAAAGTGAACTCACTCAGCCGTGTCCAACTCTTTGCAACCACATGGACTATAGCCTACCAGGATCCTCTGCCCATGGGATTTTCCAGGCAAGCACTACAATTTTACAATCAAAGGAAAGCAGGGCAGGGGAAAAGACTGCCTTCTTCCTCATTCTTCAGATAGACGTCAGGTTTACATCACTAGCTCCTCCTTCATATTGGACATGAGGGTGTCTGACCCTATGAGGTCAAACTAGGACTATCATCATGCAGATTCAAATCAGTAAAAGGGTGATAACATTTTTTTCTTTCACCTAATGACCTGAGATATATCTCATGCTTTTATTTATGGATTCAAGTGAAGTCAAGCCTGCTTCACTCCATGAGGTTCCAATACCTTTCTTGAGCTATCATTAACTTAGAGTGGTCTCCCGAAGTTCCCTAGGTTTCCCTCTCTACCTATAGACCCCTACTGGGACTTCTACAACTACCTTTATAACTACACTAGTCTATTCCTGTCACTGTGGGGCATGGTTTCAATTCCCATAGAGAGTTAAAGTAGTATAATCTAAAGAGGTTTGTGTTTATAAAGATTTTTTTGTTTTCAAAATTGTGATAAATACCTATGATAACTGCTCAGTCATGTCCAACTCTTTGTGACCCCATGGACTATAGCCCACTAGGCTCCTCTGTCCATGGAATTTTCCAGGCAAGAATACTGGAATGGGTAGCCATTCTCTTCTCTATGGGATCTTTCCCACCCTGGGATCGAACCCAGGACTCTTGAACACATTATATATCTGCTGACTGAAAAACTCAAACAACCTGAGAGCAGTAAGTTTCAGCTTTGTTCACAGACATTACTGAGAACCACAGCCCAAGAGACAGCATCTCAGATAGCTCTAAGAAACTGCTGTGAAGAAGCAAGGAAGTAGTCAGTATATATGTGAATGTTTTGCTGTGAAAAACATGTAGTCAGTCATAAAAAGATCACTGCTAATCAAAAAGAACAGATATTTCAAGGGAGTGATTTTAGTGCTTTTCCAAATGTGGGAAGATGCAAGAATCTGGGGTCATTGAAAGCTTTCCTTAGAGATGCATCTTAACTATCTAGGTGTCCTTATATCCAAAGCACAGAATGTTTCCTATTTTCTCCATTTTAAATTCCCTTCAGGGTTGGAAACTGCAGTGGGTTGCAACTTAATCCTTGTCAAACTGGAATGGTTGGTAACATTCCTTGTTTTACACACCTTAACAATATTTAAGGGCTTTCCAGATTGTGCCAGTGATAAAGAATATGCCTGCCAATGCAGGAGACACAAGAGACATGGGTTCGATCCCTGGGTCGGGAAGAACCCCTGGAGTAGGAAGTGGCACCCTACTCCAGTATTCCTGCCTAGAAAATTCCATGGGCAGAGAAGCCTGGCAGGCCACAGGCCATGGGGACACAAAGAGTAAGATATGACTAAGTGACTGAGCTCACACCTGGACAATGTTTAAGTGTACAATTCAGTGGCATTGAATACATTCACTTTGTTGTGTAACCATCACCTCCTTCCTTCTTCAGAACTCTTCAGCATTCCAAACTGAAAATGTGTAACCATTAAACATTAATTCCTCCTTCCTCCCTCCCTACCCCTGAGCCACTAATAGCCACTATCCTACTTTATGTCTTTATGAGTTTGTTAAGAGTTTATCTTCTCTATCTCCACTAATTTTCATTCATCCCCCTTTTCCTTTCTCTCGTCTGCTCACTTCACCTTCTTGTCTTCTCTTTCTGCCTTCTTATTTTGTCTTGTGCCCGGAAGGTCATTAGACTCTTCTATAATCCAACTCCATTTGCCTTCAATGCAGGTCACAAGTCCTTACTTTCTTCATGCCTCATCTCCACTTCTTTCACTCATTTCTTCCTTTCTTCCTTTTTCTCCCCCCACCCAAAGAAACATTATTGTGTTCTCATCTTTTTCATCCTCTACCTTCAGTTGTAGCCTTACTGAAACAATAAAGCAGTTTCGGAAAATTCTCGGTAAAAATAACACATTCATTTAAATCCTGTGCAGCCTTTTTTGGGTCTCCCTGGTTTTTTATCTACATGATTCATCCCACCTACCCAGGTCTTTTAAGTCACTGTTCTTTCTTTAATTACTTTATTCACAGAGTTATTTTCCACTATTGCCCTTCCTTTGTCACAATCTCTTCTCCAGGAGTACCCATTGGTTTCAGGCTGAAGTCACACTTTTCAGGCAATATAGTCTTGTGGCTAAGAACCTCAGAGAAATCTGTGTTGAAGTCAGCTCTGTCACTTTTTATTGACTAGGCAAATCTAATAACCTCTTTGACCCACTGTTATCTCTAAAATGAGAACTATAGCAAAATTTGCTTCTCAAAACTGTTTTAAAGAGTACATGAGTCAATACATTTGAGGTTAATGGATTTTCTCATGGGTTCACAGCCCAAGCCCTTTCAGTCATCAGCAGCTCGGGTTTGTCATTTCCCACATCTCTCAAATGCTTAAGCTCCTCTGTATCTGTCCTCTGCCATTCTGCTCCTGAGTGCCTAAGCTGCCTTCTGTTCTGAGATCATCAGCTCCCATCTTTAGCACTTCATATATAAAGGCCATAAATTATATCCCTATAAAACATTAATACAGAAATAGCTCACATATAATTCAATTACAATTCCTCCGGCCCAAGATAATACTACCAAATTCACATGCATTCTTAGGGAAGGAATTTACTGCATCAAAATATAATATTAAAAAAAAACCTTAAGGTAGATATCTTGGAAGCCTCTTGGATCAATGGAGCATACAGAGCAAGAGCTAAAGAGGAAACGATATAAGAGTTGTACTACCTCTCTGTTACCTGCTAGTTTTTGAACAGATAAACAGATACTTAGTTTCTTAATTCATCCACAAATCAAACATTTGTAACATGATATATCTGTATGGCATTCGATAGTGACAAAGTGTCATATATGTTTTCTTATTTAATTCATGCAACTACCTAAACAGGGAAATTTTTTTCAACACAGTTATAGGTAAGAAAATTGAGGCTCAGAGACTCTATTAGACTTGCCTAATTCTTTGTAGGCTGGAAGTGGTGAAAGTGAAAAGTGCAAAGTGTTAGTCATTCATTCGTGTCTGACTCGTGACCCTATGGACTATAGCCCACCAGGCTCCTCTGTCCATGGAATTCTCCAGGCAAGAATACTGGAGTGGGCTGCCATTTCCTTTTCCAGGGGATCTACCTGACCCAGGGACTGAACCCAGGTCTCCTATGTTGCAGGCAGATTCTTTGCCAACTGAGTCACCAGGGAAGTGGTGAACTCAGGATTCAAATCCCAGGCATTTAGAGTTCCCACAGTCTCCATGGTCACACAGTTTCCCAAGGCCATAGGCTAAACTGAAGAAGGTGAGATTTGCCTTTGGGCATTTTTAGCTGTCTTTTATCAGTGCTTTCTCACCATTCCTGTGTTGGCACCACGATGTGCCACCCAAATCCCCCTTCAAGAACAAAGGACTTACTTCCCTCACTGATAGCAGTGCTGCTGGCTGCAATGCCTCAGCAGGAAGGGAGTATTTGCCTCTGCTGAAGAGGCCTGTCTTGCTCAAGGCAACTCCTCTTGCCAGGGCTGCCCACATCTAATGACTGATCAATGTGAAGATACAAAGGCCTACTCACCCTAGTCCTGACTCTGAAGAATGAGTTCAGCTTCAGAAATCACCAGAGAGTTGGCTGAGGCCTGCATTCAAATTGCATTGCAGGTCAGCTTCTCCCTCAGCCTAATCATGTTTCTTTCCCATTCTTTCTCCTTCCTACAGGTGTTGATCTCCCTAATAAACTTGTATACTAATCTCTGCTTCAGAGTTAGTGTCTTTTGAAACCCAACCTCTAACACCATTCATAGAACTTGAATTTTAGGCATCAGTTAAACTGAGCCCTATCAAAAGGTAAACTGATAGGAAGTCATCCTTCTCAATAACTTGCATTTTAAGAAGGTCTCAGGCTGAAAACTCTAAGATTCCTAGAAAGAAGCCTTTAATGATGAAATAAATATAATAAGTGGTAGTTTCTAAGCTGGACTTGGAAATTATTGTGGGACCACAGCATGTTCTATGAGTTGATTTTTTTTTTAATTGAAGGATAATTGCTTTACAGAATTTTGTTTTCTGTCAAACCTCAACATGAATCAGTCATAGGTATACACATATCCCCTCCCTTTTGAACCTCCCTCCCATCTCCTCCCCATCTCACCCCTCCAGATTGACACAGAGCCCCTGTTTGAGTTTCCTGAGACACACAGCAAATTCCCGTTGTCTGTCTATTTTACATATGGTAATGTAAGTTCCCATGTTACTCTCTCCATACATCTCACCCTCTCCTCCCCTCTCCCCATGTCCATAAGTCTATTCTCTATGTCTGTTTCTCCACTGCTGCCCTGCAAATAAATTCCTCAGTACCATTTTTCTAGATTCCATATATATGCATTAGTAAACGATATTTATCTTTCTCTTTCTGACTTACTTCACTCTGTATAATAGGCTTTAGGTTCATCTACCTCATCAGAACTGACTCAAATGCGTTCCTTTTCATGTTTGAGTAATACCTCATTGTGTATATGTACCACAACTTCTTTATCCATTCATCTGTCGATGGATATGAGTTGATTTTTAAGATTGTATTTTAAGAACCATTTATAAATCATAGTAATTTGCATCATGTAGTATTTTCATCTTTTCTGAGATTTTTCCATAAGTTTTGACCATCCACGATATGACCATCCACAGTGGCAGGCAGCCACTGTGTGCTAATGAATACAAAGCTGAGACAGAATTCCTGTTCTCAAGAATCTCACAGTCTAGCAGGGTCAACAGGCATCTAGATAACTCTCACATGCTAAGTGCTGCCACAGAGCCATTTAAAGTGCAATGAAAACACAGAGGGAGAATTATGCCTGCTGGAGAATGACAGAATCAGAAAACGTCTCAGATGGAGTCTTATATAAGCTGATCCCCAAAGAATTAACTAAAATCTCTTTATAGCAAGAGTTGTGAAGGAAGTGGGCGCTCTAGGCCAAAGAGCTAACTTATGCAAAACCACAGAAAGCATGAGACTGTATAGTGTGTGGGAAACACAGTTCGATAGTTTAAGATGAGTGGTGTCAGAGAAGCAAGACTAGCAAAAATCATTTCAAGCCAGTTTGAGAAGGGCTTTGAATGTCATGCTTAAGGGTTAGACTTTAGCCTATAGAGCAGTTGCCTAATACACTAAGGTAAGTCACATGATCAAATTTATATTTAAGAATATAAATTTGAGCAAAGAGGAAGTAAGGAGACCAACTAGGAAGACCGCTCTTCCCTAATCTCAATGAGGAATAGCAAGGGTTTGTATCAGGCAGGAGGAGTTATGCAGATGCTACTATCATTCTATATAAGAAAATATTCCAGAGAATGAGATCATTAAAATAGAATCGCCCTGCATTGCTGGAGGATTCTTTACCTCTGAGCTAGCAGGGAACAGAAGAATGGCTAAAGAAGATGTGGTACATATATACAATGGAATATTACTCAGCCATTAAAAAGAATGAAATAACGCCATTTGCAGCAACATGGATGGACCTAGAGAGTGTCATACTGAATGAAGTCATACAGAGAAGGAGAAATATCATATGACATCCCTTGTAACTGAAATCTAAAAAAAAATGATACAAATGAACTTACTCACAAAACAGACTCACAGACTCATAAAATGAACTTATGGGGAAAAGGATAGTTAGGGACTTTGGGAAGGTCATGTACACACTGCTATATTTAAAATGGATAACCAACAAAGACTTATTGTATAGCACATGGAACTCTGCTCAATGTTGTGCCAGCCTGGATGGAAGGGGGGGTTTGGAAGAGAATGGATACGTGTGTATATATGGCTAAGTCCCTTTGCTATTCACCTGAAACAACTACCACAGCATTGTTAATCTACTATACCCCAATACAAAATAAAATGTTTAAAGTTTAAAAAAAATGCATACATATATAATGGAATCACCTTAGGGTTCCTGATTGCTCATTAAGATCACTTGGGAGAGGTTTAAAAAAATGAACACTTCAGTTTCACCCCTTTCTAATTAAATCAAAATCACTAGAATGAAGCCCGGTATTAGGAAGATCCTAAGGTGTAACCAATTCTGACTCACTGGAAAAGACCCTGATGCTGGGCAAGATTGAAGGCAGGAGGAGAAGGGAACGACAGAGGATGAGATGGTTGGATGGCATCACTGACTCAATGGACATGAGTTTGAGTAAGCTCTAGTAGTTGGTGATGGACAGAAAAGCCTGCAGTCCATGGGGTTGCAAAGAGTCGGACAAGACTGAGGGACTGAACTGAACTGAATGTGTAACCAGGGTTGAAAACCTCTAGTACAACCCATAAATGAGGAGTCTAAGGAAAACCATTCTGAGCATGGCTGTCCCAACTATGTCATCCTGGAGAATCCAGAAAGTATCAGTTGTTGATAACACTTCAAACAGTAAAATGGGACCTGAAAAATGATTGTGTAGCTTATTTACTCACAAAAGTTACTGTGAACTGACATTAATTAAAAAAAGAAGTATGTTTCTGTATAAGAATCAAAGAAATTCATAATTCTATTCTAAACTAGGCCAAATCACACCTTTGTCTAGATCAGAAAAGGCAATGATAAATCTAAGTTTATATAACTTGTGATTTATTATGCCCTGTAAAATGTCTAATATAAATGCACTAGGATGTTAAATGTGTGCCAGATACCTAATGAAGACATTTATAACATAGAAAGTGGTAAAAAAGAGACTTAAATTTCTTTATTCTGCCCTCTTTCTTTCTTTCCTTCTTTTTGTCTCTTTCTTAAATAGGAGGTAGGAGACTGAAGTGCTCAAAGTTACAATTTTTGAAGCCAGTCAGATCTAGGTTTGGGGCTCTTTTTTTTTCTTTTTTGGCTGTGCTGGATCTTCATTGCTTTGAGAGGGCTTTCTCTAGTTGTGGAGAGCAGGGCTACTCTCCACTGTGGTATGCGGGCTTCTCTTTGCAGTGGCTTCTCGTTGCGGAGCACAGGCTCTAGGTGTGCAGGCTACAGTTGTGGCTCATGAGCTTAGTTAGTTGCTTCTCAGTATGTGAAATCTTCCCGGACCAAGGATTGAACCCATGTCCCCTGCACTGGCAAGCAGAGTCTTACCCACTGCACCACCAAGGAAGTCCCCAGACCTAGGTTTTGAATCTACATTTTGTTACTTACCAATTTCAGGTTTGAACAAGTAATCTCCCTTGTTCAAGCTGTAATTTCTTTGACTGTACAATGGTGATAACAGGAACATCATAGGATTCTTTTGAGAGTGTGTATATAATTTTTGAATATTTATTTATTTGGCTGCACTGGGTCTTAGTTGTGGCACACAGGATCTTTAATTGCAGTATGCAAACTCTTATTTGTGGCATGTGGGATCTAGTTCCCTGACCAGGGACCAAACCCTGGCCCTTGGCATCGGGAGCACAGAGTCTTAGCCACTGGACCACCAGGGACATCCCGAGAGTTAAACTTTAACATGCATCAAAATCTTTAACATAGTAGTTGACATTTCTATGTATATAGCTTGGTTCCTGCACTTAAGGAACTAACAAATTAAAGCTGTAGAGCTACTAGTTCCTCCAAGAAGAGGCAAAGACCCCACTACAATGGGTTAGATCAGGGAAGACATTGGCAAGGGAAATTTGTGATCTGGATAGATTGGGTGTCTATATCTACTATCTAGTTAGCTAGCTGGGTATTCAGTAATTTTTCTAACTTAAAAAAGAAGTAGATTTAAATTTTAAACAAGTAATAAACACTTATTGTAAGAAAAACAAGAAAATACACAAAGTAGAAAAATAAAATTTCCACAATTTTGCAACTCAGGGTAACTAAGATTAATATTTTGGTGATTAGTATTCATTAAATATCTAGGTGCATTTGTCTTACCAAGATAGAATCATACTGTTTTAGCAACTTGGTTTTTCCACACAATAATATGTTGGGCCAATACCATCCCAAGTCAGTAAGAATGCCTCTATGACAGTGGCTCTCAAATTGTGGACTCAAGATATTTTTACACTCTTTAAAATTTAGGTAACTCAAAATTTTTCTGTTTATGTTGATCTGTTGATATATACTGTATTAGAAACTAAAACTGAGTAAAATTTACAAATAACAATTTGTCTAAAATAAACTGCCAATCTATGTTAAAATAAACAACATTTATAAATGAAAAACAGGTTTTCCAAAACAAACAAAAAGTTTGGCGATGTTTCACATTTTTGCAAATCTTTTTAACAGAAGACAATTGGGTTCTCATATCTATTTCTTCATTCAATCTACTGTAACATGTTGTTTTTGTTCAAAGATATGAAGACGCTCTGGCCTCAAACAGATACATAGTTGGAAAAAGAAGGAGTGTGTTTTCAGATAACTGTGGATATTACTCTTTGAAGCTACACCAGAACTGGTCCAATAGCAAAATCTTACAGATTAATTCAATGTGGAATCTGAAATTTTTGTACTCCATAACATTGAATTCTACTGGTCTATTTAGCAATTTGAACAGATCTTTTTTACCCATGCTGGATTTCATAACATCCTGTATTTGTCATTTAGAAAATACTGGTTCATTGACTTATATGGATCTTCCAAATGTCAATACTTTTCATTATACAATACTACACAATATTATGTTTTAATATCCCACCAAATTCACTAAGACTTTGTCAAATTCACAGTGGCAGACACAAGTTCTCCACAAAACATTCACTTGAAAGCTAGAATTTTATTATAGACAAAAAATATCTTCCTTGAAGAGAAAGGCATATTTGTTCATATCTGAGAAAGTGCCTGCCAAATACCTAAGTCTGAATAACCGTAGATTACCTGTCAGTGGTTTTAAATAAATATAGTGTTCCATGATAAAGGTGGCTGGTTCAGCTAGCAACTCCATCACAGAAGTGCTTCTCTTTAAGTCAACTGTAACACTTTGGATATAGCAGAAAAGCTTTATGTATACTTCCCTGTTCATTATACAGACTATTAGAAGACTCACAGATTGAGATTTAATAAAATTAGTAATTTTTACTGTTGCATCAAGAACACTGTTAAGGGAAACAGGCTCCTCACCCTCCCCACTCCCATTCTTTTTAAGCAAGATAAAGAAAGGTGGTGAAGAAATGACTAGTGACTTCAGGGACTAGTTGCTGTTGGTGTCACTGCCTTTATTTTGTGCTGCAGCCAAGTTTCACCCACCATTGCTTCTGCAACAGTAATTACAAACACCAACATGTTTTTCTTTAAAAAAGGCACATGGCTTCTTCACCATTACCACAAAAAGTTTTTACCTCACGAACTTTTCCAATCTTAGGAACCCTCATGGGGTCTGTGGACCACACTTTAAGAACCAATGTTCTACCGTACTTCTAAAGGCTGCAGGGTATTACATTGTATGTGTGACTGTAGTTTAGCCAGTGTCCTTTATTGAGGGCAACTAAGTTATTTGTAATTTTTCTCCATTGCCAATAATGATGTAGCTAAAACTTCACTTGATCCTGAATTATTTCTCCAGGATATAGTCTTAAAAATGCAACTACCAAGCCAAGGAGTACACATTTTAAAAAAAAGAATCCTGAATATTGCCACATTGTTTTCCTGCAGGTTTACCAATTTACACTTGCATTTTACATAACAGTATATAAGTACCCTTCCACTTATCAACACTGGTGACTATCTTTAAGAAAAAAAAAAAAGGTTACCAAATTTACAGGCAGTAAGTGAATTCCATTTTTCCTTAATTTGCATTTATTTACTTACTAGTTAGGTTTTTTTCATATATTTATAAAAATTGGTGAGTACTTATGTATGTTGTCCATTTTCAAAATTGGAAGCCTTCTTGGGATTGTATCCTTTGGTCTGAGTGTGTAGGAATTTCTACCCAGGTTTTTTTTCACTTTTAAAATTTGCTTAATTTATTTTTATGTGTAAATTTTTAATTTTGATGAAATTGCCTATCTTTTTCGGAATTACCTACTCACTCTTTTTGGAGAAGGAAATGGCATTCTTGCCTGGGAAATCCCATGGACAGAGGGGTCTGGTGGGCCATGGTCCATGGGATTCCAAAGAGTTAGACGTGACAGCGATTAAATAGGAGAAGGAAATGGTAACCCACTCCAGTATTCTTGCCTGGAGAATCCCGTGGACAGAGGAGCCTGGTGGGCTGCTGTCCATGGGGTCGCAAAGAGTCGGACACGAATGAAGCCACTTAGCATGCATTCATGCACCCAGTCTTTTTATACTATTTGTCTCTATTTTCTGCCTTTTAATATTTTCTATATTGTATATTTTCTGCCTTTTCTGTCATGCTTTAAAAAACCTTCTCCATCCCAATACTATAAAATGTATTTACGTCTTACTTTCTTAAAGCAGTTAACACCTCAATTCTTTATTTTTATATACTATTTGAGATAAAGATCTAATTTAATCTTTTCCCAAATAGTTAACTACTGTTTATTCTTTCCAGAGCGTTAGCTTTATTTTTTCCTTTTGTTAAAAAATACATTTTAAAGTTACTTATTTGTCAACAATTTAGTACACTACAGAAGACTCTCCTGTTTCTCAGAATCGTTGATAGTTTACTCTCTTCCCTTTCAACATTGTTTCTTTCGCATTTAAAAAGTAACTATGTAAAATGTATCTAAGCGCCAAAACATGGTTTGCGGCAACTTGATTGCTTTCCCCTCCCCTTTATCTTTACCGTATTACATAGAGATACTCTGTTGTTTTTAAGAGCTACTTGATGTTCCATAATGCGGACATACCACGATTTATTTCGTCTTTTCTCTACCGATGAATGACTACGTTTCCAATTTTTCGTTATTTCTTCCACCTCTCCCAAGAACTGCTGGGGTACAAGCTTTCTTGCGTGCATGTGGAAGTGGCCACAGGTTACATTCCTAAACAGAGCTTAACCTTTGAGTTGTTGTTGTTTTTTTTTTTTTTTTCCCATTTTTTGTAGGCTCTGGAGAACCAGTGCAGGTACTTCTGGAAGCAAAACACACCCACAACAACCCGACCAGAAAGAGAACCATGGCAGGTTGTCACTTAGCTTCTACAGTTTTCTTTTTTTTTTTTTCTTTTATAATGGACGTTGAATTTGCTTTTTACCTCGTAGATCCAACAGTTCCCAGCATCGAAACCACCAGGACACTAATTCACTCAGCCCAGTGACTAAGAAAACAGGGGAAGCCTCCAGCCACACCGGCCGTGACGCCTGCTTCCGGGAAGCGGACCGGAAGTCGCTCTTCGATTCTGCGTCAAACCCAACTTCAGGGGCCGTCGTAAAAGTGTCGCCCCTTGTCTCTGGGACCGGCCACAGGTTTCCACTCGCCTTTGGCGGGGGGTCTGGAACTGCGGGCGTCAGTTTCCCTCAAGATGGCGGACGAGGAGGCTGGGGACACAGAGAGGATGGAAGTCAGCACGGAGTTGCCGCAGACCCCTCAGCAACTGGCGTCTGTAAGTCCCTGAAGGCCAGTTCCTTTTGTAACCTCCCCCCACCCCAGTCCCTTCCTACCGCGCTCACGAGGATGTGGGGCTTCACCCTTTATGGTAGCTACAGGAATGGGGAGTCGTGTGGATTGATCTGGATGGAAGCCACAGAATAAAAAGTTAGTCATCACTCACATTCCTGCCGGACAGTTCTCTGGAATATAATGACTTTGTAATTTATTAGCCTTGACAAGTTCAAGCATGTCTCTATCCTGATGTGGAAAGAAATAGTAATGTTATTAGATGATCTGGTACGGGGGTTTTGGAGGACGAGCCATTTTCCGATAGACGCAGTGTTAACCCCTCCTGACGATAGGAGTCCAGGACGCAGCACCTAGTGTTGTATTGCATAGCTGCCTGGGTGGGGTCTGATAGTGGCAGGGAATGCTGCCACTGTCAACTCATGTCAAGATACGGTGGGTAGCACATCGCTGTAGTATCTTTAGAACCCAGGCCCAGTCCTCAGTGGAGAAACCCGTCTTCTACCGTTGTTTTTTAAAGGTGAAAAGGGGATGTTCAGACATTTCAGGTCAGAGCGATACCATTAATTAATATCGGCATCTACGTTTTTCCCTTATATTTGAGGGGTGGGGTAAATGAGAAGGCAGAGATAGTAAATGTGAGTCAGTAGTCTGACTGCAGGCAGAAAGCTGACTGAGGAGGATAAGAAGTAGGGGGCAACACTTGGGAATGTTCTGGATATCCCCAGGCACCTAGTGGGGAGATAACATAGAAAATACTCAACTACTGGTCACTGCTTGATGTTGAGTTTTATTGATTGGTCTTTTATTAGTGCATGTAGAAAAGTGTGGGATGTGCACTTCTTTCTGATGTTTCTTTCGTTTGCAGTTTTAATAAAAGCACTTTTTAAAGTATTTTACCCCTGCAGACACTTGAGTTTTGTTTTATGAGAGAACAGAGTGAGCTCCAGAAATGAGAGTCCACCTCAGGGACTGAAGAGACGGGCTGGAAGATAAAAGTCAGATGGGGAAGAAGTTGGAATAAGGGTTTGGCCATCAGCTAGGGCAGTGCTTGCAACCATTCTCTAACCCAAGTCACAGTTCAACCTCATTTCACCCTCTTAAAGGAGGAAGCATATGTTTGGGATGATAAGAAGTAGGAAGATAGGGAAACTTTAGAAGCAGCTGAAACATCTGGTCATAATGTAAACCTGTGCATTTTACATCTTTGAAGGAGTGGAGAAACTGCTGTGGTCAGAAGTGTTAACTGTAGTTTTGTGTTGCTAAAGATGACAAGCATTTATTTAAAACTTTGATACGTTAATTCCTTGCAGGTGATGCAATAAAACCTCATCAGTCTGGACTGGATTTACTTAGAACAGTAGATAATGGTACAGGAGTCGAGCTGGAATTATGTTGCAAACTCTTCAAGATACATTAGATTTCTTTGGGCAAGACTTTGAGTTTTGCAAGATAGTAGGTAAATGACAAGAGAAATGTAGTAGCCTCAGGTTACTCACACTCTAGAGACACTGGTAACAAACAAGAGAGGGTGAATGAAGACCTGTGAGTGGTAAGCCTCCATATTACTTTTTTAGCTTGGATCTCTCTACCTACTTTAGAACTCCAGACATCTTCCTACTTTCCTGTTCTTTTTTAAAATACCATTTTCGGACTTCCCTGGTGGTCCAATGGCTAAGGCTCCATGTTCCCCATGCAGGGGGGCCTGGGGTTCGATCCCTGGTCAGGGAAGTAGATCCCACATGCTGCAACTAAGACCCAAAACAATCAAAGAAAGAAATAAAAACAAATATAAAAAAAAAAAATACCATTTTCAATTTTATCCTGACTGTGGAGTGAGATACAAGCTTTCCAGTTTACTTATTCTTTTTAATTAAGCAAAAGAGGCACAGAGATTCTTTAACATTTGAATAATGTGAGTTTAAATTGCCATTGGGAGGCAGGGGAAAACAAAAATAGTAAATATGGCACAGTTACAAAGGTTTAAGAAATCGTACCAATTCCATTAGAGTCTTGTCCCTGGGTTTTATTATTTCTATTTTTCTTATATCAAACTTCCTTCTTAGAAAGCTTGTTTTTTGTCATATTGCTATCAACAGGCATGAAGTTTCTCAAATTTCTGATGTCACATAACATGCAATCAGAATGTTCAGTTCAATCGCTCAGTCATGTCCGACTCTTTGCAACCCCATGGACTGCAGCACGCCAGGCCTCCCTGTCCATCACCAACTCCCGGAGGTTACCCCAACTCATGTCCATTGAGTCAGTGATGCCATCCAACCCTCTCATCCTCTGTCATCCCCTTCTCCTCCTGCCCTCAATCTTTCCCAGCATCAGGGTCTTTTCCAGTCAGTCAGTTCTTCACATCAGGTGGCCAAACTTTTGGAGTTTCAGCTTCATCAGTCGTTCCAGTGGACAACCAGGACTGATCTCTTGTAGAATGGACCTGTTGGATCTCCTTGCAATGCAAGGGACTCTCAAGAGTCTTCTCCACCACCGCAGTTCAAAAGCATCAATTCTTCAGTGCTCAGCTTTCTTTACAATCCAATTCTCACATCCATACATGACCACTGGAAAAACCATAGCCTTGACTAGATGGACCTTTGTTGGCAAAGTAATGTCTCTGCTTTTTAATATGCTGTCTAGGTTGGTCATAACTTTCCTTCCAAGGAGTAAGCGTCTTTTAATTTCATGGCTGCAATCACCATCTGCAGTGATTTTGGAGCCCAGAAGAACAAAGTCAGCCACTGTTTCCCCATCTATTTCCCATGAAGTGATGGGACCGGATGCCATGATGTTAGTTTTCTGAATGTTGAGCTTTAAGCCAACTTTTTCACTCTCCTCTTTCACTTTCATCAAGAGGCTCTTGAGTTCCTTTCACTCTCTGCCATAAGGGTGGTGTCATCTGCATATCTGAGGCTATTGATATTTCTCCCAGAAATGTTGATTCCAGCTGTGCTTCGCCCAGCCCAGCATTTCTCATGATGTACTCTGCATATAAGTTAAATAAGCAGGGTGACAATATACAGCCCTGACGTACTCCTTTCCCGATTTGGAACCAGTCTGTTGTTCCATGTCCAGTTCTAACTGTTGCTTCCTGGCCTGCATACAGATTTCTCAAGAGACAGGTCAGGTGGTCTGGTATTCCCATCTCTTTCAGAATTTTCCACAGTTTATTGTGATTCACACAGTCAAAGGCTTTGGTATACTCAATAAAGCAGAAATGGATGTTTTTCTGGAACTCTTTTGCTTTTTCAATGATCCAGCAGATGTTGGCAATTTGATCTCTGGTTCCTCTGCCTTTTCTAAAACCAGCTTGAACATCTGGAAGTTCACGGCTCACATATTGCTGAAGCCTGGCTTGGAGAATTTTGATCGTTACTTTGCTAGCGTATGAGATGAGTGCAATTGTGCAGTAGTTTGAGCATTCTTTGTCATTGCCTTTCTTTGGGATTGGAATGAAAACTGACCTTTTCCAGTCCTGTGGCTTCTGCTGAGGCATCATCTTTTAGGATTTGAAAGAGCTCAACTGGAATTCCATCACCTCCACTAGCTTTGTTCAAAATGATGCTTCCTAAGGCCCACTTGACTTCACATTCCAGGATGTCTGGCTCTAGGTAAGTGATCACACCATCATGATTATCTGGGTCATGAAGATCTTTTTTGTACAGTTCTTCTGTGTATTCTTGCCCCCTCTTCTTAATATCTTCTGCTTCTCTTAGGTCCATACCATTTCTGTCCTTTACTGAGCCCATCTTTTCATGAAATGTTCCCTTGGTATCTCTAATTTTCTTGAAGAGATCTCTAGTCTTTCCCATTCTATTCTTTTCCTCTGCTTCTTTGCACTGATCACTGAGGAAGGCTTTCTTATCTCTCCTTGCTATTCTTTGGAACTCTGCGTTCAAATGGGTGTATCTTTCCTTTTCTCCTTTGCTTTTCACTTCTTTTCACAGCTGTTAGAATGTTAGAGTATTAGAAATAATGGGTATGAATTATTGGACATTTATTTGATTAGCCATTGCTTAAGAATCATTAGGAGACTTGATTCTGTTGGTCTGGGGTGGGGTCTGAGAATTTCCATTTTCCCAAGCATGCCGTTTGAATGAAGTCCTGGTCTGTAGGCCACACTTAAAGTTAAGGCTTAGCCAGAAAAATTTGGAAGTTCTCAGTGTAGAGTTGTAAGTTGAGGATGTAGGGATGGATAAGATCTTTGAGGAGGAGTGTGTGTGTGTGTGTGTGTGTGTGTGTGTGTGTGTATGTGTACATACACAGAGAGAGACAGTTGGAGAGAGAGGTAGGAAGTGAAGGAGAAGAGGAAGGAGACAGGAATGATTAAATTTCAGGGGTAGGAAGTGGTGAAGGACCTAGAAGGGCAGCAGCCAAGCAGGTAGGAGAGGAGAGTAGTGCAGTGTTACGGGGGTAGTTTCTGGGAGAAGGTGGTTTACTGGGTCTAGGAAGGTGAAGACTGACAGCGGTTGGGAATTTATAGTATGTGGAGTGGTCTGACAGAACTTCTGCCTTCTATCTTCATTAACTGGATTTTCTTTATTAAGTCCATCTCAAAAGATGCCTCCTGATACAGTACTAAACTCTGTTCTTTTCCCTGTGTTCATCCTCTGTCCTTGTGATTTCATCCAGTTCTGTGGCTTTAAATACCATCTGTATTCATTCAGTTCCCAAATTTATATCTCTGGGTCATCTCACTTCTGAGCACCACAATCACAGATCCAACTGCCTTCCTGATATATCCACTTGGATGTCTGAAAAGTGTTTCAGATGGAGGAGCAATTAGGATGCAACTCCAGTAACCAAGCCATAGCTGATGGTGGCTTGTGCTAGAGCAGTGTCACTGGAGAAGAGAAGTGGATGGATTGGAGGGAGATTTTGGAAGTATGGTAGAAGTAGAAAGATTTGTTTATGGATTAGGCAAGAGAGAAAAGGGAAGAAACATGACATCTGGATCCCCAGTTTTTGACTTTAGCATTCATGAGCATGCGTTTGTCATATACTGTGAGGAAAGACCGAGTTTGGGGGAGGGCAAAGAAGGGAGGCAGACGAAGTTTTGTTATCCCTGCCTCAGTAGGTGACGCTTCCCGGATAGCTCATGAACACAGACCATTCTTTCTCCACTCCCCCTCTCTAGTCCTAGCCACCATCTGTTGCCTAGGCAACTGCTGTGGTCTCTTAGCTGGTCTCTTAGCTTCTGTTTTTGCCCTCTTCCAGTCCATTCTCCACAGAGCAATCAGAGTACTCTTTTAAAGACTAAATCAGATCATGTCAATCTCCTGCCTAAATCCTTCAGTGGTTTCCTGTCTACTTGGAGTAAAATCTAAACTCATTACAGGTTCTTCAGGATCCTGCCTGATCCAGTCCCTCCATCTCCCCTCATTTCTGTTACTTTCTTCATCCACTTTTAGCCATCCTAGTTTCTAAAATAAGTCCAATCTCTGTCTTACTTCAAGGGCTGTGCTTTGCATGCTGTTCTTTGTAGTGTTTTTCCTCTGCCTTTTCTTGATACTTGTCTAAAGATGTGTTCCTCTTACCATTCTCTGTCAAAGCACTCTATTTCCTTCAATGTACTTATGATCTGTAATTACTGTATTGTCTTTATTTGTTTAAATGTCTGTTCTGAAAAAAACACAAAAAACGTCTGTTTCTCGTACCAGGAGTAAGTTCCATAAAGGAAAGGATTGTGTCTGACTTGTTCACTGATCTGTTCTGGTATATGCTTGATACAGCGGACATTTATATATATACTCCTAACGAATAAAGCGACTTCACTTTCACTTTTCACTTTCATGCATTGGAGAAGGCAATGGCAACCCACTCCAGTGTTCTTGCCTAGAGAATTACAGAGACGGGGGAGCCTGGTGGGCTGCCGTCTATGGGGTCCCACAGAGTCAGACACGACTGAAGTGACTTAGCAGCAGTAGCAGTGAATAAAAGAGAATCCACATAAGTGATTTGTTTTAGCAAGATTGTAGTGGTTGGGGGAGGGAGATGGTAGATGGAGAATGAGAGGTGAATGAGGGACACATTAGGATAGTGGCTAACCTTGGAGCCTGGGATGAATGGGAGGTAAGGAAAGCCAAAACAGGAGTTCTGGGGAAATTGGTAGGATTTGAGGTATTAAAGGTTATGGAATTGGCATAAGTGGAGGGACTGAAGATTACGGTCACAAAGGGGAATTTGGGAGTTTGAGAAACATTTGGAGGCACATCAGGTTTTTTGTGGTGGGAGAGCCAGGTTAGATGTACCACTGTGCATTCCTTTATATACTCCTCGTATGTAGCATGTCTCAGGCTGTACTCGGCATTGCCTGTTTACTCTCCGACTGTCCTTCTAGACAGTAAACTCCTTGAGAACGTGAAATGTTTCTTGTTCACGTCTGTATCTCTGATACCTAGCACAGTGCTTCAAATTTTTTATTGAGTGTGTGAATTTTAATGAATGAATGAGTGAAAGAATGAGGAAACATAAGTGGAAGCAAAGGTAATAGGAGTTGAAGGGGTTAAGAGATAATGAGGCTTAAAAGTTTAAAATTGAAGAAGGATTTAAAAACTATCAACATTATGGAGGTATGATTTATGTACATAAAATGCATCCATTTTAGGTGTTTTTATGGCCTTAGTTCCCCAAACAGAGATTGAACCCAGGCCATTGACAGTGAAAGCATGAAGTCCTAACCACTGGACTGCCAGGGAATTCTCCATTTGAAGCATTTGATTGATTAGTTTTGACAAATGTATATACCTATGTAACTACCACCACATTAGAATAAAGGAGATTTCTATTGCTGCTGAAGTTATTTTGTGCCCAAATGGGGAGATTTGGGTTTGTTTGTTTTTTTCCCCAAGTTTATTATTGTTATGTTTGTGCAGTAATCATTATGAAAAATCACAGAAAAGTTACCTACACTCTCATGTGTGCAGGGGATCTTTAAAAGATAACATAGTCTTTTGTTGATAGTTGACTCTAAAATGTTGAGAGAGGAAGGAGTGAGAAGTTATATACCATTTTCAGTGTGGAGGCATTTTTCCTTAGACATTTGTATCTGTATTGTTTTAGGCCAGAGCACAGCTTTCTGTAGTAAGAACACACTTAGAGTAAGAAGACGAAGATGAAAACCAAAGTCTATTGAGTCCAGACTGAAGCGCTTTCCAACCAGATCACAGCAGGGCCTAGTGCCTGTTGCTTTTTTTCCATAAGCATCTCCTAGTTTATGTTGTAGACAGCTAGGGAGAATTCTGATTTTCAGTACCAAATTCTGTAGAGTCATAAATGAAGTTCTAAAACTACAAGTCAAGAGTGACAGCTTCAGTCCTTCTAGTAACTTACTATAGATGAGCTGGCGCTTGAGAGTGACTTCTTATGTTTAATAACAGACATTGTCCTGCAAATAAAGAGGTTTTTATTCTCAGCAGTGCGTAGAGAGTCTGTCTGGCTAGATGTGTGTATAAATCAGTGACACAGGATGAACTAGTGTATCTGCCCATCCTTGCTTTATGTGTGCTGGCTTTGAGGGTTACCTTAGATTTCTTTGAAGGCATTAATCATATGTTGGGCTCTGTGAAACAATTTTCTCTAAGCTTTTAACTCGGATGGCTTAAAACAGACTATTAAGGCCTCTTTAGTCCCAAATGATGCCTATGAACTCCTACGTGTTCTTCCAAGATAATGTGGTTAACATACCTCCTATTGAAGAACCAATAGTTATTTGGTGAGTTGGTTATTTAAAAGCATTTGGTACAGTCCTTTTATTTTTTTAAAATGTTGTTACACTCTGTAGTAAGCTCAGTGCTTATGGAAATACAGTGCCCTGAATAAATGCTACTGAAAGACCTCAGAAGAGTTATTGTGCTGCTCTTAAGTGCCTCCTTGCTATTCAGGAATGACATAGGCCCTGTCCAGAATGGAGTCTGCTGTTCATCACTTAAATATAATTCTCCTTCAAATAGTTTACTTAATGCTGTTCTTTGGAATGAAGTCTCTTTGACTTGTTTGGAGGAGTAGGGCTATAGCCACTTAATGTGTCTTTATGGACTACCTTTTACAACTCCTTTGAACTTTTGGTATAGTTGGATAAGCTAGAAATGACTTTAGCCACAGGAGGAAAAATCTGTTAATTTATCCACGTATTTTTTTTTCCACTTATGTTTTTATATACACATACTCTGAGAAAGAATTTTAGTTTATTTGGAAATACTAATTCAACACAGTAGAAAGAGAATATGAGATATGTACCCCATAGTGTAGGAAACCAGATTTCATTCATCAAGAGACTTTAAGGAGAGCTTTGAAAATTGGAGTATGAACCTGCGGTCAGAGAAAAAGGGAAGAGAATGGCCTAGGAGGGATGGGATGCTTTCAAAGACTGAATGCTGACAGCATGCGTATATTATTTCAACAGGGAAGAAGAGAGAGGGGCCTTAGTTGTCACACTTACTGTCCATTTGATTCCGGCTGATGGCTCAGTGGTAAAGGATCCTCCTGCCAGTGCAGGAGACCTGGGTTTGATCCCTGTATCAGGAAGATGCTCTGGAAAAGGAAATGGCAACCCACTCCAGTATTCTTGTCTGGGAAATCCCATGGACAGAGGAACCTGGTGGGCTACAGTCCATGGGTTCGCAAAAGAATTGGACATGACTTAGCAACTAGACAACAACAAAACAACAACAATTTTATCAATACCTTGAAGACATGGTAGACATACCATATGTACAAACAATATAAGGATATAATAATATTATAGGACACACACACATCTCCTTAGGCTAGATTTTGCATTACAACTAACAAGGTGAGATTTAATTGCCATGAAAATAAAGCCTTTTGTCTAGGACTGGGTATTTGTGTGTAGGACTAAATCTCTTGTATGTGACTGGTTTGAGGGTTTTAGTTTTTTGCAAACTCACTACATCATAACATGATATGACTGCCAAAAGAAAGAAAGCAAGCAAAAAAAAAAAAAAAATCTCTTTAAGCAGCTTAGTGTCCAGGATAAGGGAAATACAGAAGTATATTTTAAATGTTCTGTGAAAGAGTAATCAACATGGAGTGTGGTCTGGATACCATGTCTTTATGGATGGCTAAATTTCATTTCTAGGAATGAACAAATTTTCTTTAGTTTCTACTTTCCTGTTTTTAGCCCTGGAATAAACAGACTAATGGGAGTTAATATTTATCTTCGTTTATTTGATAGGTTGTTGGGTGAAAGAGCAGAGTAACTTGTAACAGGATTATTTCAGGCAGCATAACTTAAAAGTTACAGGAAGGTAGATTTTGGTTTAATTTGGGCTGTAAGAATGGAAGCTGGCTGAGAGGAAGTCTTTAGACAGGCTTAGGGAGCTGATTATCAGGTATAAACAATTTCCCTATGGGATAAGTGGGTGAACTAGGGTTTTTGTTGTTTGCTTGTTTTTAAACTTCATAAATCTGTCAGATAGTATTACAAAAAATTTTAGTGTAACCAAAAATTTTCTTGGTTCCTAGAGGTGTTCCAGTTACAAATCCAGTACTTGCTATGAGCAATTCTGCAGGCTCCAGATTTTGTTATGCCTTTGAATCAGGGGAATTAGAAACAGAATTGCAGGCCCTCTGAAGACTGTTGATGTCCATCAGTTATCTCAGGAAGTGTAAGTTGTGATTTGAACAAAAGGGACCTAGTATACTTAAAGTAAGTTCCGTTTTCAGGCTGATGTTCCCAAGCAGGCATCCCAGTCCCTGGGTCACAGTTGAAAGAATATCTTTAATCTCCATGAGGACAAGGAAAATATTTGGAATGTTTGAGAATTTAAGTGTGTGAGAACTTGTTTTTACAGAACAGTCAATTAGGAAAGTCTTCCCTTATCTAAATATTGAGAAAAAAAAAAGTTTTTTCCCCTGAATATGAAAATTTTAAATTCTTTATCGTGTCTCAAATTGGAGAAAATACTAAAAGCAACCAACCAAAGACAAAATCAAACCCACTCCAGTCACCAGTAATTCCTGAACATGTCACTCAGTAAAGTACATCTTGAATAGTTTTTCTTATCGAGGATAAAAAAGAAAGAAACCTTAGCTGAAAAAAGGTTTTCATAGTTGTGGCAGTCATCTAGAAGAGGATTTTTGTGAAACAGTATAATTGTACTTTATCTTCTGTAAGAATTTTGTAAACAGTTTTGGAAGGTTTAATGTTATTTGCTTTGTTCTCTCTAGCAAGAAGTCCATGGCTTTCAGCAATGACTGAGAACTTGTGTTAAGTACTTGAGATAGGCTTGTGGGGATACAAGGATTTGGAAGTAAAGTACCTTCCCTCAGGGAGCTAACAGTCTGGTTGAAGGGGCCTGATGTCCGCATTTAAAGGTAACTAATGTTATCTAGCAAAGATGTAGGTTCTGAATGTGTACCTCCTTAGTTAGTGCTGTTTTGGACTTATGGGAGAGAGAAATTTCCTTAGGTTGGTTAGTGAGGTATTCATGGAGGTGAGTTTAGAACTAAATGGACTTTAAGGAAGAGGTGAGGTAGAAGGATAGAGAGCTAGTGGTAAAGTCAGTGGAGAAGGTGTTGAAGGCATCAACACCCAGACATTCTGTCCAAACCAGCCAATTCTATAAAGATAGCATTTTACAATGTTGGTTCCTCAGACTGAGATGTGTAATGACAGAGATAAAATTTAAGAACATTTAGTGGTATCCATGAATGTTAGGCATTTGCTAGCTAAAGAGGCTTTATTTAGAGGGAAATTTTAAAAAGAAGGCAAAGCTTTTTTTTTTGTTTTACTATTAAAGTGAAATTGATCAAGTCTTATGGGTAAATTTAAATGAATTATGTCTTTATATTTGATTAAGTAGAATGAGCACTGAACTCTGAGAGTCAGGATACCCAGAACTTCTGTTCCTGACCCTGAGAGTTAGTATTCAGTCTTGGACAAGCCAGTTTACTTTTTCCTTATAACTCAGTTTTAAATGAAGGGATTGAACCAGAATAGATCCCTGAGGTTTTTGGTGATTCTCAAGTTTCTCATGTTCTTAAAAACACTCTTGAAAACTAGATTAGAAACTAGTTCTGTGCCTTCCATAATTAGATAGGACAGAAAAAGGTTTTTGGTGTATAGTACTAAATATTTAGAGAATTTTTTAAAAAATGCTCTTTGAAGAAAAGAACTTCAGGTACAACATAGAATGTTAAATCTTCTAGTTACAGTTATTGTCAAGTATGCAAACATGAGTTATTGGTTTGTGAGTACCATATAAAAATTGAAGTTAGAATATTGGAAGGTATAGTTGGTTTTTTTAAAAAAGGTCTCAGTAAAATATTTTTAATTTTATAATTAAAAAATTGCTCCCAAAATATGGAATCACTGTAAATATTTTGTTATTAGGTAAGCAAACATACAAATTCCATGAAAATATGCTAAAATCCCACTACTCACTACTGTTAACATTTTGGTATATATTCCTACTAAATTTTTTCCCATAATATATATAGTATATAACCAAATGAGATTTTATACATGCTACTTTGTAACCTACTTTAATGAACTGTATATCTTTCCTGCCTTTCCACTAGGTGGAAATAGACATCTTCAATATCATCTCTCTTTTTCAAACTTCTTATTTTGAACTCATTTTAGACTTTAAGAAAACTTACAAAAGTAGCACAGGCAGTTGCATTATATCCTTAACCCCCGCACCCCCTAATGTTAGCATCTCACATAAAATAGTACAGTTATTAGGGTTAGGAAGTTCATATTTCTACGAACTAAACACAGTCCTTATTCAAATTTTACCAGTTTTCCTACTAATGTCCTTCTTCTCTTCCAGGATCCTATCAAGGTTACTACCTTACCTCTCACCTGTTTGTTTCATCCAGTATGTAACAGTGTCTCAGTTTCTCCATAGTCTCCTTTCAGTTTATAACAGTGTCTTGATTTTTCCTTATTCTTAATGACCTCAGCAAGACTGCTCAAGAATATTGGGCAGTTACTTTGCACAATGTTCCCAGTTTGGGTTGGATATTCTCTTATGTTTGGAAGGAGGGTATATGTTTTTGGCAAGAATAACATAAAATGGTACCATATCCTTCTCAGTATATCATATCAAGGGATTCTTGATATCAATATTTCTTATTACTGGTGATATTTATCTTAATCACTTGGTTAAGTTGGTATCTGCAAGGTTTCTCTATAGTTACTGCCTTTTCCCTTTGTTCTTAATAAGTATCTTAAAGGGAGACGCTTTGAGACTTTTTGGCATCATTTTAATGGATGTATCTCCTATGGTTTTTTTAGAGTTTTTTTTTCCCCCTCTTGATTGCATTATTAATACTTGTCAAACAATGTCAAACAGTATAACATTGTTTAAAGTAAAAAGTGAAAATTCTGAGACCTTTCCCTCAGTTCTTTTCTCCATATAACCACTGTTAACAATTTGATGTTTCTCTTTCTAGACACTTATTCTGTGTTTAGGAAACTTAATGATACATGTATCTATACAGATATATAAATATATCTCTACATATATGTACATGTTGAATTAAGAAACTCAAATGTGTAGAAATGTATAAATATTTAGAGGTTTGTTTTTGCTTTTACAAAAATGAAATTATATTATTTTAAACTTGCTTTTTTCAGTCTACAGTATTTTTTGACCTTCTGACTGCATATAATACTGTGGATGTACACTTTATTGATAAACATTTAGGTGGACTTTGTTTTTTCACAGTTACAAGTGATATAGTGGACACAATGGAATATATACATATATTTTTACAGTTGAGTAGATCTGGTTAAATGATAGATTTCCTCCATTTCTTTAAACTATTCCCTTATTGATAGACACTCAGATTTTTTTCGTGTTATGAATAACTTTGTACATGAAATGTGTGGATTGAAAAAACTTTAAGATGATTTTTGATAGATAATACATATGGTTAAAAAAATGAAATAGTAAAAATGTTTATACAGTGAAAAATAAATAGAGGCCTATTTCTGCTGTTAACAATGTATTTTGAACCCTTTCAGAAATTGTCTACTCTTGTGTGAGCATATACTGATATATCTCCTTCTCTTCACGTCTTTCTTTATAAATGGTAGCATACAATATTCACTGTTTTGTACTGTTTGCTTTTTATTTAACCATATAGCTTGAAGAAGGTTTTATATTAGTACATTTAAACCTGTGCCCCCTCCCTTTTTTATAATGGCTGCATTGAATTTGTGTGCCATGATTTATTCAGCTCTTGTTATGGCACATTTAAGTTGTTTCTAGCCTTTTATTATTATAATCCTGCAAATAAAATACTTGTATATATTTCTTTTTACGTATTTGAGTTTATCTGAGGAACAGATTCCTCGAAGTGGGAATTTCTGAGTCAAAGTTTATATAAATTAAAAATTTTAATAATTATTAAAATTGTCCTTCTGAGAGGACAGGCTAATTTAATTTCTACAATAATACCTAATTCTAATATAATATGTTTTACATAGAGTTTTATAGAGTTGAACTTATGGAGGCATATTGAGCTTCAGGAGAGCAAACTCAGCCTTATGTATAATCAAATATCTGTAACTTTCCTTAGTTACTTGTGATGGAACTTTATGTAAATTCTTTTTTTAAAAAAAATTTTATTGGAGTATAGTTGATTTACAATGTTGTGTTAGTTTCGGGTATACACAAAGTGAATGAGTTTTATGTATATATATATATATATATATACACACATACACAGACACACGCACATGCACATATATCCACTCTCTTTAGATTCTTTTCCCATAATAGGCCATTACAGAGTATTGAGTGGAGTTCCCTGTGCTATACACTACGTTCTTATTTGTTACCTATTTTATGTATATAGTACAGTTGCAGTCTCTCGATTTATGCCTTTCCCTTGTTAATGATTAATTCTAATTGTATGTCAGCTTATAAAACTCCTTAGACAAGTTTTATGAGTGTATCATAGTTGAATAGATTTCTGATTCCTTTTCTTTGTCCTGAAAATTGTTTTTTAACACTTCAAAGGGGCACCTGTTATTTACTCTAAGATATAGTGAACAAGTATGTGTTCACCCTGTCAGAACTCTTCATGATTTTATAAACGTTATCTAGCCTTTGTTTTTAAAGACTGAAGAGTCCTAGTTTTCCACCCCTATTATTTTTTCTAGGATTCTTTCATTTCTCTTGATAGTTTTCACTTCAGTAACACTACCAATGGCCTGAACAGTCAGTCTTACTTCTTGGGATCAGGATATTCGAATGCTGAAAGGGCCAGGACTTTAGCTATGTAGATAGCTGTGGGTGGGTGCTCTATCCTCTGTTGGCAAGTTGGGTTAGTATATGATAAATATGCTTCATAGTTGCCTCCTATTTCTATGTAATTCATAGAAGCGGTAGCTCAATTTAAGAAGTAGGGACATGTTCATTTTAACATCAGTTCAGTTCAGTCGCTCAGTCGTGTCCAACTCTCTGCGACCCCATGAATCACAGCACGCCAGGCCTCCCTGTCCATCACCAACTCCCGGAGTTTACTCAAACACATGTCCATCGAGTCAGTGATGCCATCTAGCCATCTCATCCTCTGTCGTCCCCTTCTCCTCCTGCCCCCAATCCTTCCCAGCATCAGGGTCTTTTCCAATGAGTCAACTCTTCGCATGAGGTGGCCAAAATATTGGAGTTTCAGCTTCAACATCAGTCCTTCCAATGAACACCCAGGACTGATCTGCTTTAGGATGGACTGGTTGGATCTCCTTGCAGTCCAAGGGACTCTCAAGAGTCTTCTCCAACACCACAGTTCAAAAGCATCAATTTTTCAGCACTCAGATTTCTTCACAGTCCAACTCACATCCATACATGACCACTGGAAAAACCATAGCCTTGACTAGATGGACCTTTGTTGGCAAAGTAATGTCTCTGCTTTTTGATATGCTATCTAGGTTGGTCATAACTTTCCTTCCAAGGAGTAAGTTTCAGTCAGTTCAGTTAATTTCATGGCTGCAGTCACCATCTGCAATGATTTTGGAGCCCCAAAATAAAGTCTGACACTGTTTCCACTGTCTCCCCATCTATTTCCATGAAGTGTTGGGACCAGATGCCATGATCTTAGTTTTCTGAATGTTAAGCTTTAAGCCAACTTTTTCACTCTCCTCTTTCACTTTCATCAAGAGCTTTTTAGTTCTCTTCACTTTCTGCCATAAGGGTGGTGTCATCTGCATATCTGAGGTTATTGATATTTCTCCCGGCAATCTTGATTCCAGCTTGTGCTTCTTCCAGCCCAGCATTTCTCATGATGTACTCTGCATATAAGTTAAATAAGCAGGGTGACAATATACAGCCTTGACGTACTCCTTTCCCGATTTGGAACCAGTCTGTTGTTCCATGTCCTGTTCTAACTCTTGCTTCCTGACCTGCATACAGGTTTCTCAAGAGGCAGGTCAGGTGGTCTGGTATTCCCATCTCTTTCAGAATTTTCCACAGTTTATTGTGATTCACACAGTCAAAGGCTTTGGCATAATCAATAAAGCAGAAATAGATGTTTTTCTGGAACTCTCTTGCTTTTTGAATGATCCAGCGGATATTGGCAATTTGATCTCTGGTTCCTCTGCCTTTTCTAAAACCAGCTTGAACATCTGGAAGTTCTCGGTTCACGTATTGCTGAAGCCTGGCTTGGAGAATTTTGAGCATTACTTTACTAGCGTGTGAGATGAGTGCAATTGTGCGGTAGTTTGAGCATTCTTTGGGATTGCCTTTCTTAGGGATTGGAATGAAAACTGACCTTTTCCAGTCTGTGGCCACTGCTGAGTTTTCCAAATTTGCTGGCATATTGAGTGCAGCATTTTCACAGCATCATCCTTTAAGATTTGAAATAGCTCAACTGGAAGTCCATCACATCCACTATCTTTGTTTGTAGTGATGCTTTCTAAGGCCCACTTGACTTCACATTCCAGGATGTCTGGCTCTAGGTAAGTGATCACACCATCATGATTATCTGGGTTGTGAAGATCTTTTTTGTACAGTTCTGTGTATTCTCGCCACCTCTTCTTAGTATCTTCTGCTTCTGTTAGGTCCCTACCATTTCTGTCCTTTATTGAGCCCATTTTTGCATGAAATGTTCCCTTGGTATCTCTAATTTTCTTGAAGAGATCTCTAGTCTTTCCCATTCTGTTGTTTTCCTTATTCATTTTAATATATATCTGCTCTAAAATTTATCTTTCACAGTTTGATTGTATGAAAATTTGAAAAATGCACAGTGAGTAGCAAAACTGGATACCAGTTATTCATGTTTATTTTGAGAAACAGAAAGTTTTAATTTTGATTAATTCTGTTTTATCCATTTTTTTTCATGGTTAGTGCTCTTTGTGCCCTGTCCAAGAAATCTTTGCCCTCCCAGAGGATATCAAAGAGTTTTCTTCTATGTTTTTATCAAGAAATTTTACAGTTTTAGTTATTACATTTAAATCTGTGATCGATTTCCAATTAATTTTTGTGTATGGTGTGAAGTATGGGTTGAAGTTAATTTTTTCAGTTAGGATATCTAATTACTCCTGCACCATTTTTGAAAATTGCTGTCTTTTTTGAACTATGTTGGTTTCCTTTTTTAAAAAATCAATTGACAACCCACTCCAGTATTCTTGGGCTTCCCTGTGGCTCAGCTGGGAAAGAATCCGCCTGCAATGTGGGAGACCTGGGTTTGATCCCTGGGGAAGGGAAAGGCTACCCACTCCAGTATTGTGGCCTGGAGAATTCCATGGACTATGGGGTCGCAAAGAGTCGGACGCGACTGAGCAACTTTTGCCTTCACTTTGCATACATATATGGATTCATTTTTAAACTGTCTTAATTTCATTCATAAATATAGATATACAACAGTGCTAATTCCACACTATTAGTATATCTTTACAGTAAGTCCTAAACTCAGCTACTGTTAAGTCTCCTTCTAAGTCCTTTCGGTTCAGTTCAGTCGCTCAGTCGTGTCAAACTCTTTGTGACCCCATGAACCACACCACGCCAGGCCTCCCTGTCTGTCACCAACTCCCAGAGTCCACCCAAACCCATGTCCATTGAGTCGGTGATGCCATCCAACCATCTCATCCTCTGCTGTCCCCTTCTCCTCCTGCCCTCAATCTTTCCCAGCATCAGGGTCTTTTCAAATGAGTCAGCTCTTCACATCAGGTGGAGTTTCAACTTCAACATCAGTCCTTCCAATGAACACCAGGACTCATTTCCTTTTGAATGGACTGGTTGGATTTCTTTGCAGTCCAAGGAACTTCAAGAGTCTTCTCCAACACCACAGTTCAAAAGCATTAATTCTTCTGTGCTCAGTTTTCTTTATAGTCAAACTCTCACATCAGTACATGACTACTGGAAAACCATAGCCTTGACTAAATGGACCTTTGTTGACAAAGTAATGTCTCTGCTTTTCAATATGCTATCTAGGTTGGTCATAACTTTCCTTCCAAGGAGTAAGCGTCCTTTAATTTCATGGCTGCAATCACCATCTGCAGTGATTTTGGAGCCCAGGAAAATAGTCTGCCACTGTTTCCACTGTTTCCCCATCTATTTGCCATGAAGTGATGGGACCAGATGCCATGATCTTAGTTTTCTGAATGCTGAGTTTTAAGCCAACTTTTTCACTCTCCTCTTTCACTTTTGTCAGGAGACTCTTTAGTTCCTCTTCACTCTCTGCCATAAGGGTCGTGTCATCTGCATATCTGAGGTTATTGATATTTCTCCCAGCAATCTTGATTCCAGCTTGTGCTTCATCCAGCCCAGCATTTCTCATAATGTACTCTGCATATAAGTTAAATAAGCAGAGTGACAATATACAACCTTGATGTACTCCTTTCCCAATTTGGAACCAGTCTGTTCTTTCATGTCCTGTTCTAACTTGATTCTTGACCTGCATACAGATATCTCGGAAGGCAGGTAAGGTGGTCTGGTATGCCCATCTCTTTAAGAATTTTCCAGTTTATTGTAATCCACACAGTCAAAGGCTTTGGAATAGTCAATAAAGCGGAAATAGATGTTTTCTGGAACTCTCTTGCTTTTTCGATGATCCAGCGGATGTTGGTGATTTGATCTCTGGTTACCCTGTCTTTTCTAAATCCAGTTTGAACATCTGGAAGTTCACGGTTCACATACTGTTGAAGCCTGGCTTGGAGAATTTTGAGTATCACTTTACTAGCGTGTGAGATGAGTGCATTTGTGCAGTAGTTTGAGCATTCTTTGGCATTGCCTTTCTTTGGGATTGGATGAAAACTGACCTTTTCCAGTCCTGTGGCCACTGCTGAGTTTTCCAAATTTGCTGACATATTGAGTGCAGCACTTTCACAGGATCATCTTTTAGGATTTGAAAGAGCTCAACTGGAATTCCATCACCTCCACTAGCTTTGTTCATAGTGATACTTCCTAAGGCCCACTTGACTTCACATTCCAGGATGTTTGGCTCTAGGTGAGTGATCACACCATCATGATTATGTGGGTCGTGAAGATCTTTTTTGTGCAGTTCTTCTGTGTATTCTTGCCATCTCTTCCTCTGCTTCTGTTAGGTCCATACCATTTCTGTCTTTTATTATGCCCATCTTTGCCTGGTATGTTCCCTTGGTATTTCTAATTTTCTTGAGGACATCTCTAGTCTTTCCCATTCTATTGTTTTCCTCTATTTCTTTGCATTGATTACTGAGGAAGGCTTTCTTATCTCTCCTTGCTATTCTTTGGAAGTCTGCATTCAAATGGGTATATCTTTCCTTTTCTCCTTTGCCTTTTGCTTCTCTTCTTTTCATAGCCATTTGTAAGGCCTCCTCAGACAACCATTTTGCTTTTTGCATTTCCTTTTCTTGGGGATGGTCTTGATCCCTGCCTCCTGTACTTGTCACAAACCTCTGTCCATAGTTCTGTAGGTACTCTGTCCATCAGATCTAATCCCTTGAATCTGTTTGTCACATCCACTATATAATCATAAGGGATTTGATTTAGGTCATACCTAAATGTTCTAGTGGTTTTCCCTACTTTCTTCAATTTAAGTCTGAATTTGGCAATAAGGAGTTCATGATTGAGCCACAGTCAGCTCCCAGTCTTGTTTTGCTGACTGTATAGAGCTTCTCCATCTTTGGCTGCAAAGAATATAATCAATATGATTTCAGTATTGACCATCTGATGATGTCCATTAAGTGTGACTGAATTGCCAATGCTGATTTGAGATTAGAGAGTTCTGTTTTTCCTGCCTCTATTTAAAGACTGCTATTAATGGCATCAAAAATGTTGGGCTGGCTGGGTGGTTTGAGGTAATTGCCTCACATTTAAGGCCAAATTGACAATGAGTAACCCATGAATGTCTTTTAACAAGGCATTTCTGGGTACTTAGAAAGCTGTCTTGCTTGATTGAAGACAAAGGTGGCATTATTGGAATCTACATATAGTATCTGTTAAAACCCCTTATAATGGGAGTCAGGAATTTGGCCCAAAGATGGGCTTTGCTCAGTTCACATATATGCTGTCAACATGAACACAGTCCCGACTACTAAGAGGTGGTAGTAAGTAATCTTTTTGAGTTTGACTTCTTCTGATGTTGCATGGATTGATAATCCAGTCCTTTTATTGCTGAGCAATAAAGGAGTATGCTAAATACCCTGTGGTTTGGATGTACAAACTGTTTATAATTCACCAGTTGAAGGACAACTGAGTCATTTCTTGTTTGGGGCAATTATGAATAAAGCTGCTGTAACTTTCAAGTATAAGTGTTTTGTGAACATAAGTTTTTATTTCTTGGGTAGATAACTAGGAGTTTGATTGCTGGGTCAGATGTTAAGTATATGTTTAACTTTGTGAGAAACTGCTGAACTCTTTTGTAAAGTGGAGGTATAACATTTTGAGTCCCTTTCCTTTCCAAGTTTTCTGCATTTGTGTTGATACTTGGTATTGCCAAATTTTTATTTTAGTTTTTTACTTACACTTTAATAGGTTTTATAGGGATATCTCACTGCCGTTTTAATTTGCATTTCTGTAATGATTTAATGATGCTGACATGTTTTCCTGTGCAAATAAGCATGGCAAAAAGCCACCTGTGACAGTTTCTTTTGAAGAGCAGAAAGTTTTTTTTTTTTTTTTCTGGTTGATTTATCTTTTCTTTTCATTTTATGATAAGTGCTTTTTGTGTTCTAAAACTCCGGCACTCTTTCATTTTGAGCTCTCATTAAATGCTATGGTTCCTTTAAATAATTAAACTATTAGAGAGTAAATCCTAAGAGTTCTCATCACATGGAAAAAATAATTTTTTTCCCATTCATTTAATTTTATATCTGTGTGAGATGATGGATATTCACTAAAGCTATTGTGGTAATCATTTCATGATGTACGTAAGTTAGATAATTATGTTGTACACTTTAAACTCATTAAGTGCTGTATGTCAATTATATCTCAATAAAACTGGAAGAAAAAATAAAATAATTAAACTACTGCTATGGGGAACACTTTATCGCTAAATCCTCTACTGATAATGGAATCACCTTCACACACCAGGAGTTGGCCACTTCAGCAGGGAAGAGTAATTCTCATCTGCTGTAGCTGCACTTCTTTTTTCTATATGTGAACAACCACTAATTTCCAAGTCCTTCTTTAAAAAAAAATCACCTACTTTCCTTTTGTATTTGCAACCCCATGGACTGCAGCATGCCAGGCTTCCCTGTTCTTCACTGTCTTCTGGAGTTTGCTCAGGCTTATGTCCATTGAATTGATGATGCCATCCAACCACTTCATCCTCTGTAGCCCGCTTCTTTTCCTGCCCTCAATCTTTCCCAGCATCAAGGTCTTTTCCAATGAGTCGTCTCTTCACATCAGGTGGCCAAAGTATCAGAGCCTCAGCATCAGTCTTTCTAATGAATATTCAGGGTTGATTTCCTTTAGGATTGACTGGTTTGATCTCCTTGCTGTCCAGGGGACTCTCAAGAGTCTTATCCAGCGCTACAGTTCCTTTTGTATTGGTGAAGGGTAAAATAAGAATATACTGCAAATCACTTTCTCTGAAACTACAGAATTATGCCATTACCTGTACCGTTACTTGTGCTTCTAGATCTTTAAGAAGGAACTTATAACAAAGTTTAATTTTTGTTTTGCTTTGTTTTTCAGTGGTGGGATCAGCAGATTGATTTTTATACTACTTTCTTGAACTATTTGGCACAAGTGGTGCCTGAAATTTATTTTGCTGAAATGGACCCAGATTTGGAAAAGCAGGAGGAGAGCATACAGAGGTCAATATTCACCCCACTGGAATGGTACTTATTTGGAGAAGATCCAGATATTTGCTTAGAGAAACTGAAGCACAGTGGAGCATTTCAGCTTTGTGGGAAGGTTTTTAAAAGTGGAGAGACAACATATTCTTGTAGGTAAGATTTAGAAATGTACAGGATTGGTTGTAATTACAGCTTGATATTCTGTGCCTATTTTATGATGTACCTTTCTTGGTGTATTGCTAGTTGTATTTAATTCTTCTTAAATAACTTCCTTTTATTACACATTTATAAGTTTGTTTTTGCTAGTACAGCTTATTTTTGAATATATGACTTGCACAATTCTCTCACTTTTCTTCTTGTTCTCTGAAAGTATATAAGTGATTGATTTTTGCCTTGTTTGTAACATAGTCCATACACCCTTATCTGAAACTCTTGGTGCCACATATATTTCAGAATTCTGAGTACTTCCCGAGTAGAGTTAGGGCAGGATCCTATAACCAAACACAACATTTCTATAAGAAATCTATGACTATTCACAGCAAGTGGTATAAATAAAGTCTATAGTCCCTTGTCATTTCAGGTTGTTTTTTTTGCCACTAAGTGACATTTGGTATCAAAGAACCTGTCAGAGCATTTGTAACTTAATTGGATAGAAGAGGTCAGTGGTAGGGAAACTGGAAACAGCTTTAGGCTTTTTGCCTTTTGTGAAAGGACTTAAGCCTCACAGAGAACTTTTTTATTTTCTACTCTTTCCTGAAACTTTTTAACTTTTAGATCTTAAGCGCACTTTTAGGGTTTTGGGGTTTTTGTTGTTGTTTTTTTTTCCTTTTGTTAGAAGTTGTTTAGGTTAGGAATGTGAATCTTTAGATTTTATAAATACAGAGAATTACTTTTTGCTTCAATGTAATTCTGGATTTGACTGATTTGTGTATAGTAGCTCAGCTGGTAAAGAATCCGCCTGCAATGTGGGAGACCTGGGGTCGATCCCTGGGTTGGGAAGATCCCCTGGAAGATGTCATGGCAACCCACTCCAGTTTCTTGCCTGGAGAATCCCCATGGACAGGGGAGTCTAGCAGTCCATGGGGTCACAAACAGTCAGATACAACTGAGTGACTAAGCAAACACAACAGTTGTTTAGAACATACTACATTTCTTTATTCTCTTCTTTTCTCAGGGAAAATTCAACTTTTGTATTTTGTATACCAATTTGCTATATAGCAGTTTCATTTATCTTGTTAAGTACTTTTAGCTGAAGCCCAGTCAGTTTCAACTAAAGCATAGTAGAAGACACTTGTAGACCTCATTTCTCCAAAAGGGTCCTGGAGGCATTTTTAATTGTCACAACTAGGGGGGTGGCACTAACATCTAGTGGATAGAGGCCGGGTTGCTGCTTAACCATCCTATTGTACACAGGACAGTCTCCTGTATCCCCAGCAAATAATTATTCAGTTTAAAATGTCAGTACTGGGGAGGGGGATCAGGATGGGGAACACATGTAAATCCATGGCTGATTCATGTCAATGTATGGCAAAAACCACTATAATATTGTAAAGTAATTAGCCTCCAACTAATAAAGATAAATGGGAAAAATAAATAAATAAATAAATAAAATAAAATGTCAGTACTGCTGAGGTTTGGAAATCCTGCTGTGAATAGGTTAGTAGATCATATATATTTTAGGGACTTTTATTGGTCAGTCTTTACTTATTAGCGTTTAAAATTTTAGTTTTAACATTGCCCAATTCCATCGCTTCAACTTTTCTAAATAAATATTTTAAAAATTAATTTTGCACTTTGTACTTGTTTATATTATTGTCAGTTCCCCTGAAAGTACTAAATAAAATTTTACATTTTAAAAGTTTTTATTAAGGAAGAGATTAAGAAAGATTGAATTTAATTTATTCAATAAATATTCATTGAATATTTATCATGTGCCAGGCACTACTCTACATGCTTGGGACATATCATTATACAAAATAAATTAAAATCCTTTCCCTTATGTTGCTTACATTCTAAGGAATTTTGTCTTTAACCAAGCCACATTTACCAGTGAACAATCAGTGCCTGTAAAATACATTTGTAACTGTAATAGGATAAGATGATGCAGAGAGTGAAGAAAAACTGATCAATTTTTCAGAAAACTAATTTTGGTATATGAGCTGCCAAATCACGCACCAGAAAACTAATTTTGATGTATAATTTAATAGTTTGAAACCAGGTGAAAGCTCAAAGTAATGAGGATAATTTAGGAAACAAAACCGAACATCTAAACATATACATTCAAATATGGCCAGAAAGAGGCCAACATTATTTGGAATTCAATTTTTAAAGTATTTTCATAAACAGTTTGTGTATCATATAGGAAATTGATTCACATTATATCATCATTATACTTTGAGCATCAATGGGAGTCATCTAAATTTTGGCACCTGATTTTTAATCTTTTTCAGGGACTGTGCAATTGATCCAACATGTGTGCTCTGTATGGACTGCTTCCAGAATAGTGTTCATAAAAATCATCGTTACAAGGTATGGAAATAGATGCATAAAATCTCTTGATTGGCAGGAGACTGATGGCCAGCTAGTCCAAATTCCTGATCAGTATTTGAGTTCCTGCTGTAACGCATCTGATGTGTGAACCTTTAGCTCTGGTTAAATATATGTGTTGGAGCATCTGCTACCTCAAGAGGCACCCCCTTACAATTTTCTTTTTTTAAGTACATAACTTTTATACAAAAGATTGTATAAAGCATATTAACAGCTTAAAGAATAACTATAAAGTGAACACCTTTCTAACCACTCCATAGGTCAAGAAATGAGTGAGACATTGCCAGCTCTCAGGAGCCTCCTTCTGGATCACCATGTTTCTCTCCCACTTTATGATATAACCTCTCTTCTGTGTTTTGTGATAACAGTTTACTTCATTTTCCTTTTAACTTACACCCAAATCATATTGAATAGTTCCATCTGTTTTTTAATTCTGTATAGATGGAGTCATTCTGTACCTTTCTTTCTTTCTTTTTTTTTTTTAGTGTACCTTTCTTTTGTTGAGTAGCTTTCACTCAGCATTATGTGTATGTATATGGTGTTTGTGTGTGTGTGTGTATTTATATATGTATATGTTTTATCCATTTACCTTATAGTGTTTGATAACCCACATTGTCTTTATTCATTGTACTGTATATAGATATTTAGATTGTTTCCAATTTTGGGCTATTACTGAATTAAAACAACTTTCCTGTGAACATTCTTATTTGTGTATTTTGGTACACACGTACAGGAGTTTGTCCAGGATGTATATCTGGAATAGAATTGCTGAGTTCTAGAGTATGTCTTAAGTCATAGTGGATAATGTCAGACTGTTTTCCAAAGTGGTTATACCAATTTGTAAGTTCTTCAGCAGTAAATGAAAGTTCCTATGGCTCCACATTCTTGCAAGATTTGGCGTTGCCAACTTTTAAAATTTTGGCCAATCTGGTAGGTATAGAATAGTATTACATTGTGGTCTTAGTGAGGTTGCCAAGCTTTGGGATTCTGTGGGACAGTACAATTTCAGAAGACTGGGTAAGACATAGGGTTTACAAATTTTTATTTGGCTAAATAAGTTCAATTTTAATTTTAAAAAGAGCACATGAACAGCAACCAAAAAATCCTTACCATCTCCTATAGTTTTATGAAGAAAAAGAAAATTTAATTCCAAGGAAGTAGGATAATCTCAGGCTAAAAAGCAGGTCTTTAAATTGCATACATGTAGCTCTGTGGAAGAGCTCCTTCCTTCCTTTTCTGATTTTTTCTGTTGACTGGTAAAACTTGTCTGTTAAATTTGGGAACCTCTTCACTAAGCTATCTTTCAGTATTGAAAGCTTACAGTCTACATTGCACCACAAAGCACTCTTTTGTGAAGCATCCTTAAGTTTATCATCTTTAGGTTTTTGCAGAGCTCTTCTTATAGAAGGTACATGTACAAGTTACTCAGGAATCTTTTTGTTATTAGAAGGATGGACTGTTGTGTAACTAATAAAAAATTGTGTTTATAACCTTTAAAAAATACTACCCTTCAAAAGTGTGTGTAAAGAACAGAAGATTTTTGGTGGGGGAATAATTGATAGAATCTCACTGAAATACCTCTTAGATGTGGTGAAATTTTTAAAGAAAAGCAGGGGAATGACTAATAAATACAATTCAGATAACAATAACCTCCATGTCAAATGGATGCTCACACAGGGAACTTGGCAACAGTATTAATATTTTCCTGGGTTAGATGCTGAATCAGTGGTGTTCACTTTATTATTCTACTTTGTAACTCACCTATATATTGTGTATATTCTTTTAAAATAAAACACAATAAAAGAAAAAAAAATGAAGCCATTAAAAAAATATTAGAAGAAATAAGAAGGGATATGTTTTGCTGCAGAGAAGGGAAAGAAAAGAATAACAGTGGGGCTGCAGACCCAAGATCTGATACTATGTGAAGAAAGCATCAAGAAAAACCTTTAGGCACAAAATAGCGCAGAACAACTTTGCTGTCCCCAGCACTGTGGACAGAGTGGGGCTGTCTCACAGAGATGGTATGGGGTCTCTGTCCAGACCTGCTTGAAGACCAAGATCATGCTAATGGCTGCCTTATGGAGTACTCAGTGTTCCCCAAAGTACATCTTTCATAGCAATCTTAAAGTTCACAGCAGAAGAATTTAAAGTTCACTGTAGAGATCTATGCAGTATTACCCGTGATGGAGTAGGAATAAATCCTGCACTGCTGCAAATTTTTTTCTGAAGTATGGTTCAGAACTGCAAATTAGGAAGTTCTCTGGTGGTCTGCTGGTTAGGATTCAGTGCTTTCACTGCCATGGGCTGGTTTCAGTCCCTGGCTGGGGACCTGAGATCCTGCAAGCCATGAAGCGCACCCCACACCTTCCCCTGCCCCCACAAAAAAAGAACTGCAGATTATTGCTAGAGAATGTGTTGGAAGTTCTGCTACTTGGAACATGTGATTACCTTTCAGAATAAATATTGGCATTGTTGTAAAATTGAAATCCGGCATTTAAAATACTGTGAAAACACCAATAGTTGATGAAATAATGAAAGGTGACTCTCCATCCCTTATTCACACTCTTCATGTGAAGAGGGAAGGCTTCTGCATTGAGAGTGTTATCACCATAGAAGATCATAGTCTTTCTTTGCTACCTCACGATACACATAGGTAATTCATTTGGGGTAAATAGATTATCCAACTGTGTTTTATAATTCTTTCTGAGAACATCTGGAAAGTTAAAATTTACTGAATTTTCCTATTTGTCTTTGAGTTAAAAATTTAAAAGGATTGTGGACCAGACATGGCAGTTTGCATGATAGTATCTAACTTACAGGCACAAAAATAGTTGAAAAAAAGAAAGAAAGAAAGTAAAGTTGCTCAGTCGTGTCCGACTCTTGGCGACCCCATGGACTGTAGCTTGCCAGGGTCCTCCATCCATGGGATTTTCCAGGCAAGAATACTAGAGTGGGTTGCCATTTCCTTCTCCAGGGGATCTTCCTGACCCAGAGATAGAACCCTGGTCTCCTGCATTGCAGGCAGACTCTTTACTGTCTGAGCCACCAGGGAAGCCCCCCAAAAATGTGTTCATATGCTCATATAAATTTTAATATCAAAGAACCCCAAATTGAATTTTTGATCTCACTCTTTTGTGTAAAATTGCTATCCTGCACCAAATTTTTGCTATGATCTTGTACAATCTAAGATGAGAACTGAAAGTAAAGAAGCATAAAAACAAACAAAACCTTTTTGAGAACAGACATAAAAATTTGAGCTTGATTACTGTGTGTAATGTGCCCCTTCTTTGTGATATCCAGCTTTTCTGTAGTTTATCCCTTGAAAATAAAAACTACAGTAAAGGCACTTCCCTGGTGGTACAGTAGATAAGAATCTGGCTGCCCACACAGGTAATGTGGTTTTGATCCCTGGTCCAGGAAGGTTCCACATGCTGCGGTGCAGCTAAGCCTACACACTAGCGACTCCTGAGCCCACGTGCTGCAACCGCTAAAGCCCGTGCGCCTAGAGCCCGTGTTCTGCAGCAACAGAAGCAGCTGCAGTGAGAAAGCCATGCTGCGCAACTGGGGCGTAGTCCCCGCTTATTACAACATGGAAAGTCTAAGTGCAGCGACAAAGACCCAGCATAACTAAAAACAAATTAATTAAAAACTACAGTAAGATAAATAAGGTCTGAGAATCTAAGGTATTTAACATGGTGACTGTAGTTGATAACACTGTATTACTCTGTAATTGAAATTTGTTTAGAGAGTAGCATGTAAACATTCTTACATACATACAAAAAGGTAAATATGATAAACAGGAGAATATACTGAAGCATGTTCTTTAAAAAAATTTTTCAGTAAACTCTGCATTTTTATCCTCAAAGTAATTAAAAACACCCACTATTAAAGATCATTACTATTTTTTTGTTTTTTGACCACTCCATGCAGCATGTGGGATCTTAGTTCTCTGACCAGGGGTCAAACCTGTACCCCCTGCACTAGAAGCTCAGATTCTTAACCACTGGACCACCATGGAAGTCCTTCAATAGATATTTGTTGAAATCAAGTGTTAGGATCAAAAGGGCAGATCATAGGAAGTATTAGGATCATAGGCAGGGCTGATATCTAATATTTAATTATAGAAATAACAATCAGGGTCTATCTTAAGATCAGTTCTATGTAATGAGAATTTATATATTGTCTTCGAAATGCAACAGCATTAAAAAAATTATTTAGGCAGTGCAATAAAACTTACTTTTTCAAAATTCAAATACAGAAGAATACAAATAAAAATTATTGTTGCCTTTCTGTCCTATCATACTTTCTTTGTTAAACTAAACACGATTTAGTACACATCCCTACAGGCCTTTATTTAAGTATTTATAAACATATATATTTATATGTTTAGGAGGTATGTTTGTGTGTGTGTGTGTGTGTATAAATGGGATCCTACTATGTACTTTGTTTTGCCACTTTTTTTTGGCCTCACTGCACAACTTGCAGGATCTCAGTTCCCTGATCAAGGATTGAACCCAGACCATGGCAGTGAAAGCCCAGAATCCTAACCACTAGGCCGACAGGGAATTCCCTGCAACTTGTTTTTAATTTAATGTATCATGGAGATAGTTCTGTGTTGTTACATATAATAACTCTTGACTTGCTTAATTGCTACATGTATTTCTTTGTGGGAGTATGTCATTATATACTTAACCCATCCCTCTTTTCTAGGTAGTTACATTGTTTCTAGTTTTATAGTAATAAACCAATAATGCAACATATACATATCCTTTTGTTATACACCAATGTATATATTCAAGAGTGCTTGAGACTAGATTCTTAGATGTGTATTTTCTGCCTTGAAGGGTGTGTGCATAAATTTTGATAGCTTTTCCAGATTTTTTTTCTGAATTGCTATGTCAGTTTACAGTCCCATTAAAAGGCTATGAGAATGGTCTTTCTCTATATCTGTCCCCAAGTTTATTTAATCAGTCTTTTTACTTTTTGCCAATCTGTTAGTAGTCAAATTATCTCATTATTTTAATTTGTACTTCTATTACTAGTATTGTGAATGTCTTTTCATTTTTTAATTGTATGTTTAACTTCTGTGTAATGCCTGTCTCTGTCCTTTATTTTTCTGTTGCTTTTTTCTTACTGCTATGTTATATACTTCACAAATATTATCTTAATGTGCTTGTCTTTAATAGTTTTTCATTTTTAAGTTAGATTTTTAAAGATATAATTGATATACAATAAAATCTACCTTTCTAAGTGTACAGTTCCATGAGTTTGCATAGACGTATACAGTTTGGTAACCACCACAGTGTGAAAGTGTTAGTTGCTCAGTCGTGTCCGACTCTTTGTGACCCCATGGATTGTAGCCTGCCAGGCTCCTCTGTCCATAGAATTCTCCAGGAAAGAATACTGGAGTGGGTAGCCATTCTCTTCTCCAGGGGATCTTCCCAATCCAGGGATTGAAACCAGGTCTCCTGCATTGCAAGCAGATTCTTAACCATCTGAGCCACCAGGAAAGCCTATGATGCTGTTAAAATACAGAACTCAGTCTGTCAGCAAATTTGGAAAACTCTGCAGGGGCCACAGGACTGGAAAAGGTCGGTGTTCATCACAATGCCAAAGAAGGCCAATGACAAAGAATGCTCAAACTACTGCACAATTGCACTCATTTCACATGCTAGCAAGGTAACGCTCAAAATCCTTCAATCTAGGCTTCAACAGTACATGAACGTATAATTTACAGGTGTACAATCTGGATTTAGAAAAGGCAGTGGAACCAGACAGAGATCAAATTGCCAACATCTGTTGGATCATAGAAAAAGCAAGGGAATTCCAGAAAAACATCTGCTTCATTGACTATGCTAAAACCTTTGACTGCGTGGATCACAACAAACTGGAAAATTCTTAAAGAGATGGGAATACCAGACTACCTTACCTGCCTCCTGAGAAACCTGTATACAGCTCAAGAAGCAACACTTAGAACCAGACATGGAACAATTGATTGGTTCAGAATTGGGAAAGGAGTATGTCAAGGCTGTATATTGTCACCCTGCTTGTTTAATATATGTAGAGTAAGTCATGCAAAATGCCAGGCTGGATAAATCACAAACTGGAATCAAGATTGCTGGGAGAAATATCAGTAACCTCAGATATGCAGATGATACCACTCTAAATAGCAGAAAGTGAAAAGGAACTAAAGAGCCTCTTGATGAGGGTGAAAGAGAAGAGTGAAAAAACTAGCTTAAAGCTTAGCATTCAAAAAACTAACAATCATGGCATCTGGTCCCATCACTTCATGGCAAATAGATGGGGAAAAAGTGGAAACAGTGTCAGATTTTATTTTCTTGGGCTTCAAAGTCGCTGTGGACTGTGACTGCAGCCATGAAATTAAAAGACACTTGGCTCCTTGGAAGAAAAGCTATGACAAACCTAGACAGTGTTTTAAAAAGCGGAGACATCACTTTGCTGACAAAGGTCCAGTCTGTATAGTGAAAACTATGGTTTTTCCAGTAGTCATGTACAGCTGTGAGAGTTGGACTATAAAGAAGGCTGAGCGCCGAAGAATTGATGCTTTTGAACTGTGGTGCTGGAGAAGACTCTTGAGAGTCCTTTGGACAGCAGGAAGGTCAAACCAGCCAATCCTAAAAGAATCCAACCATGAATATTTGTTGAAAGGAGTGATGCTGAAGCTCCAGTACTTTGGCCACCTGCTGCAAAGAACCGACCCATTAGAAAAGACCCTGATGCTGGGAAAGACTGAGGGCAGGAGAAGAAGGGGGCAACAGAGGATGAGATGGTTGGAGGGCATCACTGATTCAATGGACATCAACTTGGGTGATCTCTGGGAGATAGTGAAGGACAGGGAAGCCTGGCATGCTCATGGAATCCGTGGAGTTGCAAAGAGTTGGACACGACTTAGCGACTGAACAATGACAACAAACCACCACAATAATCAAGATATAAAACATTTATATCATTTCCAAACGTTCTCTAGTGCCCTTTTGCAGGCAGTCCTCTTGCTCACATACCCCTAGCTCCTGGCATTCAGTGATCTGTTTTCTGTCCCTATAGTTTTGGCTTTTTAGAATGTCATATAAGTGAAATCATATACTATGTAGTGTTTCCTCTCTGTTTATTTTCACTTAGTATAATGCCTTTGAGCGCCTCTCATGTATCAGCAGTTTGTTCCTTTTTATTGCCTAGTAGTATGCCATTGCATGGAAATGCCGCAATATAGTACCTATTTATCACTTGATGAATACTTACTTCCAGCTTTTATGTTTTCTTTCTTTTTTTTTTTTTTTATTAGTTGGAGGCTAATTACTTCACAACATTTCAGTGGGTTTTGTCATACATTGATATGAATCAGCCATAGATTTACACTTATTCCCCATCCCGATCCCCCCTCCCACCTCCCTCTCCACCCGATTCCTCTGGGTCTTCCCAGTGCACCAGGCCCGAGCACTTGTCTCATGCATCCCACCTACCATCTATTTTTGTATATGGCCTGCAAGCTAAGTTTGGTTTTTATTTATTTTTTTTTTTTTCTTTTGGCCACACCACAAGCCATGTGGGATCTCAGTTCCCCAACCAAGGATCGAATCCATGCCCCCTGAAGTGGAGGTGCAGAGTCTTAACCTCTGGACTGGCAGGGAAACCCCTAAGCTGGTTTTTATATTGTGAAAAAGAATAAGAATAATCAGTTCAGTTCAGTTCAGTCACTCAGTTGTGTCCGACTCTTTCCGACCTCATGGACTGCAGCACACCAGGCTTCCCTGTCCATCACCAACTCCCAGAGCTTGCTCAGGCTCATGTCTGTCAAGTCGGTGATACCATCCAACCATCTCATCCTCTGTCGTCCCCTTCTCCTCCTGCCTTCAATCTTTCCCAGCATCAGGGTCTTTTCCAGTGAGTCAGTTCTTCACATCAGGTGGCCAAAGTATTGGAGTTCCAGCTTTAGCATTAATCCTTTCGATGAGTATTCAGGACTGATTTCCTTTAGGATTGACTGATTTGATCTCCTTGCAGTCCAAGGGACTCTCAATAATATTTCATGATAAATGAAAATTATATGAAATTTAAAATTTTAGTGCCTATGAATTCTCATTGGAACGTAGCTATGTTTATTCATTTATTTATTGTCTGTGGCTGCTGCTTCACTACAAAAGTAAAACTGAGTAATTCAAAAGAGATTCCATGGCCTGCAGAGCCTAAAATATTTACTCACTGTTCCTTCATACAGAAAGTTTGCTGATCACTGCTCAGACAGATCCCTCTGGAAGATCATGTGTATACAGTGTTCCTTTAGTTCTGACATGTTCAAAATTGTATTTTTATAGCTTAGCTGTAGATAATATCCTTGATTTGCTGTTTCTTTCTTGAAAATGTTGCTCTGCTGTTGTCTTGTTTCATGTATTGTTATTGAGAAGTCTGATGCCAGTCTAATTTTCTTGTGATTATGTTATCTCTTCTTTTTGCCCCAAACCTCAGGACTTTTATCTTTAAAGTCTAATAGTTTTAGGAGGTTATGTTTTGGAGTTGATCATACTGAGTTTTTTCTCAGTCACTCATGGCCCTTTCACTGTGTAGATTAAGCCCTTTTATTTTCAGAAAGTTTTCTTAGATTGTTATCCCTGTTCCATTGTTTTGATTTTTCTTTAGTGACTCTAGTTAAACTCATCTACCTTTCTTAGGCCTATCTTCTATTTCAACCATTTTTCCTCTGACCCTGTATTTCTTTGCTTCATCTTACTTTCATTCTCTGTTTCCCTGCTTTGTTTCAATGCTATTTACTTCTGATACATTATTTTCTTCTGTTTTTTTACCCTGAGTTCATTCAGGTCTCATTTATTTCTTTTCTATCCATTTCTGTTTTTAACTTTTGTGTTTATGATTAAAGGTGTCTTAATCTGATTAAGGGTTTTTAATGCTTGTTCGAGGATGGGTCATTCAGTTTGGAGCATTATATTTTCTTCCAGCTTCATAATTGAGTTTTGGCTCTTATTTACATTTTGGGGCACTTTTTTTTTTTTGCAACAGTTTTATATGGATATGGTGTACTTTTTTTCTATTTCATTTCATGAATAGTGTTCACAAGTGCTCTCTTCTGTCAGTTTTACCCTCTTCTATGCAATTTCTTTTATAGATGATATTGGTGACGGTGGTGAAGTGAGGGGGGGGTTTGGCATATCTTGTTTCTATAGGATCCTTAAGCTTTCTTTCTTCCTTCTTTCGTTTACTGTCACATTCTATAAGGGGTTACCACCTTTTTAAATGTATTTGATTTTCCTCCAAAAGTAATGCTTCTTGGAGGTGGCCACTTCTGGTCCTGCTCAGTTTCAGTCTCTTTCCCTGTGAACTACCAAGTCCCAATCTGTTTTCAGTATTTGTCCCTTAACATTGAGCTTTCTCTTCTGGGATGTGATTTTGTCTGTGCTTGATTTAAGTCCTTTATACCCCTCTGTTCTGTTTAATGGAGTCTCTTTAGCTTCCCTCCCCTATTGTTTGTATCCACATGCTTGAAGTGATAGGCAACAGAAACTCTGATAAAAGAAGTCATTTGAAGGTTGTGGTATTTCTTTTTTTTTTTTGGTTTTAGTGAGGGTTTTTTTTTTTTTTTCATTTATTTTTATTAGTTGGAGGCTAATTACAATATTTACATTGTAATTTACAATTTAAAATAATTTACAATTATTTATAATTTACAATATTGTAGTGGGTATTTCTTTTTTTGACTCCCAGTAATCCTGCAGACATGGGTCACGTGTGGCTCTATTTATTCTCCTTGTTAGTTGTATAATTTGGAGGGGGGAGATTTAGGGAAGATTCAAATTCAGGTCATTGTCATCCTTCTCTATCTAAGCTACGATATTTTAGATAATTTTTTTACAGGAACCCTCAAAGAAAAAAATGTTGTAATAAGTTTTAGTTGCTGTAGGATATTAATATAGATGAAAATATACATTTCTTAAGTACTTATGCTAGCATCATAATGATTTAAAAAGTCTGTTTAATCATAAAATCTACTCAGGCATTCTGGGTGTCGTATAGTTTTTTTTCTTTTTTGCACATAACACAATGAGATACCAAGGGAACATTTCATGCAAAGATGGGTTCAATAAAGGACAGAAATGGTAGGGACCTAACAGAAGCAGAAGATATTAAGAAGAGGTGACAAGAATACACAGAAAAACTGTACAAAAAAGATCTTTACTACCCACATAGTCACGATGGTGTGATCACTCACCTAGTGCCAAACATCCTGGAATGTGAAGTCAAGTGGGCCTTAGGAAGCATCACTAAGAACAAAGGTAGTGGAGGTGATGGAATTCCAGTTGAGCTATTCCAAATCCTGAAAGACGATGCTATGAAAGTACTGCACAAACTATGACAGCAAATTTGGAAAACTCAGCAGTGGCCACAGGATTGGAAAAGGTCAGTTTTCATTCCAATCCCAAAGAAAGGCAATGCCAAAGAATGCTCAAACTACCGCACAATTGCAGTCATCTCACATGCTAGTAAAGTAATGCTCAAAATTCTCCAAGCCAGGCTTCAGCAATATGTGAACTGTGAACTTCCAGATGTTCAAGCTGGTTTTAGAAAAGGCAGAGGGACCAGAGATCAAATTGCCAACATCTGTTGGATCATCAAAAAAGCAAGAGAGTTCCAGAAAAACATCTATTTCTGCGTTATTGACTATGCCAAAGTCTTTGACTGTGTGGATCACAATAAACTGTGGAAAATTCTTTTTTTTTTTTTAATGTGGCAAATTCTTAAAGAGATGGGAATACCAGACCATCTGACCTGCCTCTTGAGAAACCTGTATGCAGGTCAGGAAGAACAGTTAGAACTGGACGTGGAACAACAGACTGGTTCCAAATAGGAAAAGGCGTATGTCAAGGCTGTATATTGTCACCCTGCTTATTTAACTTATATGCAGAGTACATCATGAGAAATGCTGGGCTGGAGGAAGCACAAGCTGGAATCAAGATTGCTGGGAGAAACATCAATAACCTCAGATATGCAGATGATACCACCCTTATGGCAGAAAGTAAAGAACTAAAGAGCCTCTTGATGAAAGTGAAAGAGGAGAGTGAAAAAGTTGGCTTAAAGCTCAACATTCAGAAAACTAGTATCATGGCATCCAATCCCATCACTTCATGGCAAATAGATGGGGAAACAGTGGCTGACTTTGTTCTTCTGGGCTCCAAAATCACTGCAGATGGTGATTGCAGCAATGAAATTAAAAGACGCTTACTCCTTGGAAGGAAAGTTGTGACCAACCTAGACAGCATATTAAAAAGTAGAGACATTACTTTTCTAACAAAGGTCCATCTAGTCAAGGCTATGGTTTTTCCAGTGGTCATGTATGGATGTGAGAGTTGGACTGTGAAGAAAGCTGAGTGCCGAAGAATTGATGCTTTTGAACTATGGTGTTGGAGAAGACTCTTGAGAGTCCCTTGGACTGCAAGGAGATCCAACCAGTCCATCCTAAAGCAAATCAGTCCTGGGTGTTCATTGGAAGGACTGATGCTGAAGCTGAACCTCCAGTACTTTGGCCACCTCATGCGAAGAGTTGTCTCATTGGAAAAGACCCTGACACTGGAGGGATTGAGGGCTGGAGGAGATGGGAACAACAGAGGATGAGATGGTTGGATGGCATCACCGACTCGATGGACATGGGTTTGGGTGGGCTCCTGGAGTTGGTGACGGGCAGAGAAACCTGGCGTGCTGCAGTTCACGGGGTCACAAAGAGTTGGACACAACTGAGCGACTAAACTGAACTGAACTGAACACAATCTGTTTTAAAAACTATTTAACAACTGAGTATGTTTTAAAAATGTATCAATTTTGAAGGCCTATTTTTGTGATTAAGTATTGAGAATTTTTTTTTATCAAAATGTTTTTTTGATTTATATCTATAACATTAAAGGCAATTAAGGTTGAAATAGCAGGAAACATGTATTATTTGAGTTATCTTTATTCTTTGCTTTGTAAAATGTTTTGAAATTAAGACACATTTTTCATTTGTCAGATGCATACCTCTACTGGAGGAGGATTTTGTGACTGTGGAGACACAGAAGCATGGAAAACTGGTCCTTTTTGTATAAGTCATGAACCTGGAAGAGCAGGTACCACAAAAGAGGTAAGAATATTGCTGTTTTTTAATTGTTATGTAAGCTTGATGAAAATAAATAGAAATAAATGTTATTTGTATGGGTTAAGCTTAATTCCATTGAGAATCCTGATTTTGTGTTCTGATATTTAAATGTAAGGAGTTGTATTTGATTCTAAATGATTTAAAGATTTGATAAATTGGTAAAGGTTTGATTCCATATTTCTCTGAAGGAGTGAATTTACACTGAAAAGATGAACTCAGAATACTTGTTTGTTAAGCAGTCAATTTGATAAGTAAGAATAAACCATATATTATCCTAAAACAGTGAATGGAAGTAGTTATTATGAAATAGGAAGATATAATGAATTAGAAAACAGTAGAACTGACACATAAATTCCATAATTGCTATTCTTAAAGAAAAAAAAATCAACGAACATATTATCCACTATACCTCCTAATCAAGAAAAAAAATGTGAGTAAGCCCAGATAGAGACAATTAAAAGTAGAATGGGAAAATGACCATAGAACCACAGATAGAGGAGGATTATAAAAGGCTATTTATATGACTCTGTGCAAAGACATTTGAAAATAGATTCTTTTATCCAACAGTATAGTCATAATTTATTCAAAAACAGAAAAAACTTAAACAGTTAATAACCATTGAAGAAATGTAAAAAGTTGTCACAAGAAAGTACCTCCTAAAAAAATGCCATGCTCAATTGGTTTCACAGAAGAATCCTTTTTAAAACTTAAGGAATAAATAGTTTTTGTATTCTTTAAACTGTTCCTGATAACTCTATAACGTTGAATATCCCTAGGGTCTGTATTTTGATCTCTTAAGTGCCATTTTCCACTAAAAGAAACCGGGACTTGTAAAAATACCTGATTCCAGATATGAGTTAGGGAATAGGTGAGGTATGCTGGTGAGGATGCGTTTGTGTCAAAAGAACCTAAAACTCAGTTTTAGGATACTTTTGGATACTTTCCCCTGAAGATGGGAAGTAAGGCATATTCTGCTTTGCCACAGTGAATATCCAGTCATTAGTGTAATGGACATTCCAGCTGGGGCAGTTAGACAAGAAAAAGAAATAAAAAGCACCCAAATTGGAAAGGAAGAAGTAAAATTCTATTTGCAGATGACGTGATTTTGTATATAGAAAATCCTAAGGAATCCATTAAAACGTTGTTAGAACTAATAAACAAGTTCAGCACAATTGCAGGATATGAGATACAAAAATTGCTTGTATTTTATACATTAGTAATGAACAATCCAAAGATAAAATTAAGAAAAAAGAAGTACAAAATTTATTTATTTTGAAAAGATACATGCACCATTATGTTCATGCAGCATTATTTACAGTAGCCAGGGTATTGAATCAACCTAAGTGCTCATCAAGTTTACAAAACTAGCCTCCTCCTTCCTACCTCATGGAGTTCCAGTCTGTTTGTGGTTTTCCCGAGTCATATGGCCTCAAAACACTGAATTTAGTCCTGAACTAACCTGATCTTCTTGGATTTCTTTGGATTTATAGTTAGATTCAAAAAGAAATAGATCATTCAGGCTTATTATGCCCACAAGTCTGGATACTCAGGAACAGATTCATGATCTGAATGTGAGAGCATACTTACAACTAGCAAATAACTAATCAATTGCCCCCCAAGAGTCCTTTGTGCTTGACATTTGTTTCGTCTCTGCTTTGGTGAATGTGAAATCCATACTCTGCCAGGTGTGTGGCATTGTGCCAGCCATAATAGGGATTTACCAAGTGTAATTAGACCTGATCAATACTAATCAGCCTATAGTCCAGGATTTGGCAATATCTCTAAAAGTATGTTTAAGGGAAATTTCTTTCTAGTTCTGTAGTACATTTCTGGGTTTATTATTAAGGTTTTTTTTAAATCGATTTTGATTGTCACCCTGTTGTTCCCTCTAATGGACCTTCTTATTTTCTAAGCTATAAATGATTTATTTAAAAGTTTCTTCCCTACTTACCAGGACTCTTCTGAAGAACTTAGCTTCTGATATAGTATGGAAGTAATAAGTAGATTCTTCTAACTTTTCATTTCAGACCACTTTGATTAAGAATTGAAAGGAAATATTTCTAAAGCTAAAGAAGATAAGAAATAGGAACATAGTGGATTAATGTTGCTCTTAGTACCTTTGGCACTCTTTTTCTCTCTTTCTAGCAAAAGCTTCTGAGTAAAATCTCCAGAGAAAAGGTGACATATTGAAGAGATGGTAGAAATGAAAATAATAAAGCATTGGGGAGTGAGGAAGAATAGGTGCAGAAGAGTAAATGTATAGATTAATGTTTTGGTCACCACAAAATAAAATACAGTTCATTAGTATGGTGTATAGCAGGTAGGTATAGTATGGTGTAAAAAATTGAATATTAAAGCCTTCTACTGAATTTCTGTTGGATTTTATGTGTGAATGTGTGTGTGTCTAAAGAGCTACTATATTTGTTTTCCTGCTTACTGCTTTGTTTAAACAACTTATTGAGTTTTGATTTGCATACTATATTTAAAAAGTCACCCATTTAAAGAATATACTTTAGTACTTTTTTGGCATATAGTTTATTTTTATGGCCAAATAATATTCCATTGTGTGGATTATGCATCATTTTATTTATCCATTCATCAGTCTATGGAAATCTAGGTTGTTTCCACTTTTTGGCTATTATGAGAAATGCTGCTATGAGCATTTGTGTGCAAGTTTTTTGTGTGGCTATATGTTTTCATTTTTCTTGGGTAGATATCTCAGAGTGGAACTGGTGGATCATAAGGTCACTATACTTAACATTTTGAGCATCTCTCAGACTTTTCCAAATTATACCATCTTACATTTCCATGAGCAGTGTATAGGGTTCAGGTTTCTCCGCATCCTGGCCAACACTTGTCTGCCTTTTTGATAATAGTCACCTTAGCAGGTATGAAGAGGCATCTCACTATGGTTTTGGCTTGCATTTCACTAATGGTTTATGATGCAGAGCAGTTAAATGCATTTTTCTTTTTTTAGATAGTTGGTTTGAACAAACCTATTAAAGAAGTGGTATTCTTTAATGAAATGAACATTTTTTTTCCATGAAAGTCAAAAGACTCAGATGTTAGTATTGCTTTTTATATCCGTTTAGAGGCTCTTTGACCTTGAATGGGATCTTTTTTAAAAATGTTTTTTGAAATATTTCTTTATTTATTTTTGGCTGTGCTGGGTCTTTGTCACTCCGAGCAGGTGTTCTCTAGTTGTGGCAAGCAAGGACAACTCTCTGGTTGCAGTGCACGGGATTCTCATTGTGGTGGCTTCTCTTGTTGCTGCATGTGGGCTCTAGAGCACATGGGGTTCCATAGTTGTGGCGCATGGGTTTAGTTGCCCCAAGGCATGTGGAATCTTTCCATACTAGGGATCAAACCCATGTCCCCTGTGTTGGCAGGCAGATTCTTAACCATTGGACTACCCAGGAAGCCCTTAGATGGAATCTTTATCTTTTAAATGTCATAAATTTTCTGCCTTAACAGAGTGGCTATAAGGATCAGTTGGAATAAATTAAATGAGAAATGTTTTCGTAAGCTGTAAGGAATAACCAAACCCTATAACTTGTTGTTCTCTGATATGATTAGTTTACTCAGGCAGAGAAAAACATTCATAAGGAAGAGCATCATAAGGGAGACTTCCATGATTTTGCCTCCTTTGCTTTCTGTCATCTGTAGCACCAGCTTGGCCACAAGGAATTCAGCTAAACAATGTGAACAGCAACCTCTTGGGCTGAAATTAAATTCATTCCTGGAGGATGGTGTAAATGAACTCATTAATATTATTCTTATAAATTAATAACATCATCATTCTCATCCACTTACTTGTATACAACATTGAGAATATGTTTTTCTATACTTCCTTGCAGAACTTACGCTGTCCGTTGAATGAAGAGGTGATTGCCCAAGCCAGGAAAATATTCCCTTCGGTGATAAAATACATTGTAGAAATGACTATATGGGAAGAAGAAAAAGAACTGCCTCCTGAACTCCAGAAAAGGTGGGGGATTTTTTTAAACGGAGAAATTTTCACAATGGTTATTGATATTGCAGAATGAGTATTTTAAAAATGTCTTTTGTTTTTATCTACTGCTTTAACTTATCTATCATTGTGAAAATTTTATATAGAGAATTTTTCCAAAGTGTTCATTTATATGAGATGCTCTTCTAAGACATCATACAGAAGTTAAGGCAAAAGAAGGGCTTAATCAGGAGCTTCTGATTTTTAAGAAAAAACATTTTAGGGCTGTTGTTCTAAACGATTTACAAGGACTTAGGAGCCATTCGTCCCAGCAAGGAAGTAAATTGCCCAGTTTGATCCTGGCCTGGACAACTTCCAGGTTCCCTGAGAGGTTTGTGAACTAAGGTGGGGACTTCAGAACAGTGTGTTTCCATTTAGTCCAGATCTTTAGCACTTTTCTTGATCAAAAATTTTGATGGTCAGAATAAGGAGATATCCCTTTGTCCTGTGCTTTGGGATCTAGGATTATTTCACATGTAGGGATTTAAGCGTTTTTTGTTTTTGTTTTTAGCTAAAACCCAGCAATTTCTGACAACCGTAGGTCTTTTAGTGACAGCAGTATTGGCTCGTAATTTACAAAAGGCAAAAGAGAATTCCAGACCTGATATGAAATACAGTTTGGGCCCTGTGGGAATTTTTCTACCTGTGTAATATTAGGAGTTTCACAAATCTAAATACAGTTTTTTGAGTTTACTGGGTTTATTTGTATTATTTTAGGAGAGAGACTTAAGAATTTCAATTTTTAAAGACATTAAATGTATCATTTTGACTTTTACTGGACCATAAACTGCTTGGAAAAATAAAGGTCATCGGAAATTATGTCCAAAAAAGTTTGAATTTCAAATACATTGATAGCATCAGTTAAATGCTTTAAGAAATTTTGTGTTGCTAAGCTTAATTCTAGCAATCTGCCTGTCTAAAAAGGGTGGGTTGCTTGAATGTGGCCATTTATGTAGACAGCACTGTACTTCAGCGTCACAGATCTGATTTCTAATTCTCATTGTTTGTTGGCTTTGGGACGAAAGAGAAGTCTTTTTGAGTTTGTTATTTCCTAAGCTACAAGAGGCTTGAGAAAAGCTGCCTCTTAGAGTTATGAGGATCAATTGACTATTTAATGGAAGATTATTGTAAACAGTTTAAAACTGGTAGTAATTTCTGACATTTGTGTAGCTGTAGCCCACAACAACCATTTTCACGTATTTTATAAGGTCCTCACACTCAAATGTAGATATTACACATCTCTTCTTAGAGATGGAAAAGATACCATCATCTCAGCAAGATTAAATGCTTAAGTGATTTGTCTGAAGTTTCACAGTCAAATGGTAGTGCTGGCACTTAAAATATATACATCTTAAAAAAAAAAAAAAACTTAAAAGTACTATAAAACCAGTATTACTTAAAATAAATAGAAGGTAGAAACAAAAATAAATAAAAACTAGATGTTAGTAAAATCTTGACTATTTATCATTCCCTGCTTGAAAGTTCTGAGCCTGAGGCTTGTCTCCCTTTGTCACAGTGGGAGATTAGCTAGAGTTATGAATGGTGTTAAAGACTTACTGCCACTTAATGAGAACAGCATTTTACTTCTGGAAGTAAGAAAAATTCGGGGATAAACATGAAAAAATAGATACTTTTATCAGAGTTTTAAAATTTTATGGCACTATACCACTTAAAATCATCTCCTATACTAGTATTAGAGTGGTACTTTGGAGAAGGAAATGGCAACCCACTCCAGTATTCTTGCCGGGAAAATCCCATGGACAGAGGAGCCTCTTAGGCTGCAATCCATGGGGTCGCAAAGAGTCGGACACAACTGAGTGACTTCACTTTCACTTTTCTCATACATAGGAAACTACGTGGTGCTACTCATCACATGGCATTTTTCATTTTAGCCTGTTTTTTCATATTTTCCTTTGCTTATTTGTTGCAGTGTCTGAATATGTATCTTTTTGTTTTAAACAGGGAGAAAAATGATAGATACTACTGTGTCCTTTTCAATGACGAACACCATTCATATGACCACGTCATATACAGTCTACAAAGAGCTCTTGACTGTGAGCTTGCAGAGGCCCAGTTGCATACCACTGCCATAGACAAAGAGGTTCGTGAGTTTTATTTGAATTATTATGCTGTCTTCATCAGCTTCCTGGAATTTGGGTGTTGCCAAGTAGCCCTGTAGCCCTTGCCAAGTGCTTTAGTAATGTGTCAGGTACAGCCATGCTCTTTGTTTATTCCTTATAGCCTAAGTAAATTGGTTGAAACTTGGTTTTTCTGTGTGTGTGTATTACAGTTTTAGTTGACTATAATTTTCCTTTTTTAGTCTAAATAGAAAGTTACTAAATATATTTGGCAAAGAGTAGTTAAGAATGTCAGCTCAACTTTAGCTGTCTTTCTGTAAATTATTGAATAAATGACTACATGAATCCTGAAAAGTTGGTTAGCTTAACATTATTTATTAAAACTATTTATGGAATAATGTTGATAACATGGCTCAACTTTTATTTAACACCCATCCAAAACAAAATGTATTCTTCAGATAGGCAGAAGGAATAGTAACCTAATCCCTACCCTCAAGAGGAGTGTAAGACGGTGGAAGAAGCATCACAGCACTAGTTACTGGTATTGTGATTCTAGGACTTGAGAAGTCAGTATCTGTTAGGCCACACCTCTAACCCACTAGTGGACTATATGTGTGTTATGGAACACATGTTAAAGAATTTCAGTTTTACTCATGAAAAGTATCTAAGGCATGTATTAATAATAGTAGTTTATTAAACCTAATTTATTGTTATGTAATAGAGTATACTACAATAAGTAAATAATGACATTCTTGTGAAGCAAGAAATCTGAGTCCCTAAAGTATAGAAATTCTCTACCAGTGGCATTGAAAGTTCTGAAGCTGCATGAAGGTAGCTAATGCTAAACATTTCTGTTTATCTTATAGGTGTTATCAATCTTAGGACTTTTAGGTGGTCAAAAATGATTAATAATTAAGAGCTTGTTGGGTCTTTGAGTTTTATATTACGTGTTGATTGGGATTGTCAGTCTACTACTTAATTCTCATGTTTGTCTATAATTAGGGCCGTCGGGCTGTTAAAGCAGGTGCTTTTGCTGCTTGCCAGGAAGCAAAGGAAGATATAAAGGTAATTTTCTGAATTAGGGTCAAAACGAAAATGTTAAGAGGAATGTACAAGAGCCCAAGTAAAACAGTTATATTGTTGAAGTGGTTTGACATCCTAAGTAAACATAAGTTTGGAGCATTTAGACCCAGAGATTTGAAAATGTAATAGTTATATGATTTGTTTTTTTGAGGAATAGATAACTTTTAAAACAAAAAATTTAAAAACTAGTTTGTTTCTAATATTCCTTTCATTTGTAGAGTCATTCAGAAAATGTCTCTCAACATCCACTTCATGTAGAAGTATTACACTCTGAGGTTATGGCTCATCAGAAATTTGCTTTGCGTCTGGGGTCCTGGATGAATAAAATTATGAGCTACTCAAGTAAGCGTATAGCCTGTTTTTCTTATTTTTCATAAAATATTGTCTTTTTAAATAGCCACAGATTTTAAAATGTCATTGAGCATAAAGTAAAATGATTGTTGTTTTTTATGCATTTTATTTTCAGTATTGCATTTCAAATGCTATGAATAATGTTTTGTTGGCTCTTGATTCTTTGATGTTGAATTATTCTTGACATCAAGTATGAGAGGATTTACTGTTAGTTTTTTCATATGTTCTTATAGGAAATGTATTTCTGAGAGAAATACTTTAAGAATAAAAACTATGTAACATCTTTTGTTTGTAGGTGACTTCAGACAGATCTTTTGCCAAGCTTGCCTTAGAGAAGAACCTGGCTCTGAGAATCCCTGTCTCATAAGCAGGTTAATGCTTTGGGATGCAAAGCTTTATAAAGGTAGGTAGATCTTTACTTATGCTTCTTGCTTTGAAGCAAAGGAATATTACAGCTGTAAAGTGGAGTTGTGATCTCTTTTGTTTATTAAATCAATTAACTTGATAAGATATTGTATTTTCATGGTGAGAACAACCAGTCAACCAGTGTTAAAACCCAGGGAGATTGCCTTTTAATTTAGTGCCTTTTCATTTAGTCAGAACCAGTAAAAAAGAGTATGTATGTATTCATGTAGTAATGCCATTATAAAAGCCATGTTAATTTTCATTTTTAAAATCTAAACAAAGACCCAAAAGTAAAAAGTTAGAGTAAGGCTAAAGGGGATGGAGAGGGGAGGTACAGAGGGTAGTTTTTAGTGAGACAGAATGAAAACAAATGGAGAAAGGTTGGGTGAAGTAGGATGAAGTAAGGTACAGCAGTGAGAGGGGTACAGAAAATAAGGGAAAAGACATTACATGTATGTATTTTAAATTCTAGCTCTTAAATATTAACGTGATAAGTGCCACTAATATTTGAGTCCTTGAAGTCTATTAGCATGTGAAATATTTTTATAGTGTTCTGCCACTACTAATAGCTAAAATGTTTTCTTTGCCTTGGCAATGCTCCTCCCACTTCTCCCCAAAATGATTTATAGGTGCCCGTAAGATCCTTCACGAGTTGATCTTCAGCAGTTTTTTTATGGAGATGGAATACAAAAAATTCTTTGCTATGGAATTTGTGAAGGTAATTGCTCTTTATAAATAGATGTCAAGAAATGAAAATAGAAAACCATTTTGTAAGTGAAATAATGGAAACAAAGGGGATAATTACAGAGCAGGAACTTAATTTTACAGCTTATTTGTTTTTCAAAATTTCATCATTTATCTTCACATTTGATAGTATGAAAATAGTAGTATAAGAGAGGAGATAGTTGGAAAATGACCTGTTATTTGCTTGGACAAAGCAATAGGAAGTTGTCACAATTAGGAGTACATTTATCTTTTCTAATCATTTATCTGTTAGTTAAAATTATAATAAGAGTAGTGACTAGTTGAAAGAATAACAGGGAAAAGAAACATATATAAATGCTAAAAGGAGGCAGAAATTTGATGGGTAAGAGTTATACTTAACTATCTGAGGCTAGAATATACAAATTTATAGCTTTTTTTAAAAATTTATTTTAATTGGAGGCTAATTGCTTTACAATATTGTAGTGGTTTTTGCCATACATTGACATGAATTAGCCATGGGTGTACATGTGTCCCCCATCCCGAAGCCCTCTCCCACTTCCCTCATCATCCCGTCTCTCTGGGTTGTCCCAGTGCACTGGCTTTGAGTGCCCTGTTTCATGCATCAAACTTAGACTGGTCATCTATTTCATGTATGGTAATATACATGTTTCAATGCTGTTCTCTCAAATCATCCCACCCTCACCTTCTCCCACAGAGTCCAAAAGTCTGTGCTTTACATCTCTGTCTCTTTTGCTGTCTTGCGTATAGGGTCATCATTACTATCTTTATAAATCCCATATATATGCGTTAATATGCTGCATTGGTCTTTTTCTTTCTGCCTTCACTCTGTGTAATAGGCTCCAGTTTCATCCATCTCATTAGAACTGATTCAAATGTGTTCTTTTTAATAGCTGAGTAATATTCCATTGTGTATATGTACCACAACATTCTTATCCATTCATCTGCCAGTGGACATCTAGGTTGCTTCCATGTCCTACCTATTGTTAACAGTGCTGCAATGAACATTGGGGTACACATGTCTCTTTCAGTTCTGGTTTCCTCAGTGTGTATGCCCAGCAGTGGGATTGCTAGCTTGCATGGCAACTCTATTTCCAGTTTTGTTCTTCATGGTGGCTGTACTAGTTTGCATTCCCACCAACAGCGTAAGAGTGTTCCCTTTTCTCCACACTTTCTCCAGCATTTATTGTTTGTAGACTTTTGGATAGCAGCCATTCTGACCGGTGAGAGATGGTGCCTGATTGTGATTTTGATTTGCATTTCTCTGATCATGAGTGATGTTGAGCATCTTTTCATGTGTTTGTTAGCCATCTGTCTGTCTTCTTTGGAGAAATGTCTGTTTAGTTCTTTGGCCCATTTTTTGATTAGGTCATTTATTTTTCTGGAATTGAGCTGTAGGAGCTACTTGTATATTTTTGAGATTAATTCTTTGTCAGTTGTTTCATTTGCTATTATTTTCTTCCATTCTGAAGGCAGTCTTTTCACCTTGCTTATAGTTGCCTTCATTGTGCAAAAGCTTTAAAGTTTCATTAGGTCCCATTTGTTTATTTTTGCTTTTATTTCCATTACTCTGGGATGTGGGTCATAGAGGATTTTGCTGTGATTTATGTCGGAGAGTGTTTTGCCTATGTTTTCCTCTAGGAGTTTTGTAGTTTTTGGTCTTACATTTAGATCTTTAATTCATTTTGAGTTTATTTTTGTGTATGGTGTTATAAAGTGTCCTAGTTTCATTCTTTCACAGGTGGTTGACCAGTTTTTCCAGCACCGCTTGTTAAAGAGATTGTCTTTTCTCCATTGTATATTTTTGCCTCCTTTGTCAAAGATAAGGTGTCCACGGGTGTGTGGAATTATCTCTGGGCTTTCTATTTTGTTCCATTGATCTGTATTTCTGTCTTTGTGCCAATACCGTACTGTCTTGATGACTATAGCTTTGTAATATAGTCTGAAATCAGACAAGTTAATTCCTCTAGTTCCATTCTTCTTTCTCAAGATTGCTTTGGTATTCAAGGCTTTTTGTATTTCCATACAAATTGTGAAATTATTTGTTCTAGTTTTCTGAAAAATACTGTTGGTAGCTTGATAGGGATTGCATTGAATCTGTAGATTGCTTTGGGTACTATACTCATTTTCACTATATTGATTCTTCTGATCCATGAACATGGTGTATTTCTCCATCTATTTGTGTCATCTTTGATTTCTTTCATCAGTGTTTTATATTGTTCTATATATAGGTCTTTTGTTTCTTTAGGTAGATTTATCCCTAAGTATTTTATTCTTTTTGTCGCTATGGTGTATGGGATTGTTTCCTTAATTTCTCTTTCTGTTTTCTCATTGTTAGTGTATAGGAATGCAAGGGATTTCTGTGTATTAATTTTATATCCTGCAACTTTACTATATTCATTGATTAGCTCAAGTAATTTTCTGGTGGTGTCTTTAGAGTTTTCTATGTAGAGGATCATGCCATCTGCAAACAGTGAGAGTTTTACTTCTTCTTTTCCAGTCTAGGTTCCTTTTATTTCTTTGTCTTCTCTGATTGTTGTGGCTAAAACTTCCAAAACTATATTGAATAGTGGTGAGAGCGAGCACCCTTGTCTTGTTCCTGATTCTAGGGGAAATGCTCTCAATTTCTCACCATTAAGGATAATGTTTGCTGTGGGTTTATCATATATGGCTTTTATTATGGTGAGGTATATTCCTTCTATGCCTGCTTTCTGGAGAGTTTTTATCATAAAAGGGTGTTGAATTTTGTCAAAGGCTTTCTCTGCATCTATTGAGATAATCATATGGTTTTTATCTTTCAATTTGTTAATGTGTTGTATGACATTGATTGATTTGCAAATATTGAAGAATCCTTGCATCCCTGGGATAAAGCCCACTTGGTCATAATGTATGATCTTTTTAATATGTTGTTGGATTCTGTTTGCTAGAATTTTGTTGAGAATTTTTGCATCTATGTTCATCATGATATTGGCCTATAGTTTTCTTTTTTGTGGCATCTTTGGTTTTGGTATTAGGGTGATGGTGGCCTCATAGAATGAGTTTGGAAGTTTACCTTCCTCTGCAATTTTCTGAAAGAGTTTGAGTAGGATAGGTGTTAACTCTTCTCTAAACTTTTGGTAGAATTCAGCTGTGAAGCCATCTGGTCCTGGACTTTTGTTTGTTGGAAGATTTTTGATTACAGTTTCGATTTCAGTGCTTGTGATGGGTCTGTTAAGATTTTTTGTTTCTTCCTGGTTCAGTTTTGGAATGTTATACTTTTCTAAGAATTCATCTATTTCTTCCAAATTGTCCATTTTATTGGCATATAGTTGCTGATAGTAGTCTCTTATGATCCTTTGTATTTCTGTGTTGTCTGTTTGGTTTCTGCATTTTCATTTCTAATTTTGTTGATTTGATTCTTCTCTCTTTTTTTCTTGAGTCTGGCTAATGGTTTGCCTATTTTATTTATCTTCTCAAAGAACCAGCTTTTAGTTTTGCTGATTTTTCCTATAGTTTCCATTGTTTCTTTTTCATTTATTTCTGCTCTAATTTTTATGATTTCTTTCCTTCTACTAACCCTGTGGTTCTTCGTTTCTTCTTTTTCTAGTTACTTTAGGTGTAAAGTTAGGTTATTTATTTGATTTTTCTCTTGTTTTCTTGAGGCTAGCTTGTGTTGCTATGAACCTTCCCCTTAGCACTGCTTTTAGTGAATCTCATAGGTGTTGGGTTGTTGTGTTTTCATTTTCATTTGTTTCTATGTGTATTTTGATTTCCTTTTTTGATTTCTTCCATGATTTGTTGGTTATTCAGAAGCATGTTGTTTAGCCTCCACATGTTGTATTTTTAATAGTTTTTTCCCTGTAGTTGCCATCTAATCTTACTGCATTGTGATCAGAAAAGATGCTTGAAATGATTTCAGTGTTGTTGAATTTACCAAGGCTAGATTTATGGCCCAGGATGTGATCTATGCTGCAGAATGTTCCATGTGCACTTGAGAAATGGTGAAATTCATTGTTTTGGGGTGAAATGTTCTATAGATATCAATTAGGTCTAACTGGTCCATTGTATCATTAAAAGTTTGTGTTTCCTTGCTAATTTTCTGTTTGGTTGACCTATCCATAGGTGTGAGTGAGGTATTAAAGTCTCTCACTATTATTGTGTGACTGTTAATTTCCCCTTTCATACCTGTTAGCATTTGCCTTATGTATTGAGGTGCTTCTATGTTGGGTGCATTTATAATTGTTGTATCTTCTTCTTGGATTAATCCTTTGATCATTATGTAATGTCCTTCTTTGTCTCTTTTCATTCTTTATTTCAAAGTCTATTTTATCTGATATGAGTTTTGCTACTCCTGCTTTCTTTTGGTCTCCATTTGCATGAAGTATCTTTTTCCAGCGCTTCACTTTCAGTCTGTATGTGTCCCTTGGCTTGAGGTGGGTCTCTTGTAGACAGCATATATAGGGGTCTTGTTTTTGTCTTTCGGTTGGGGCATTCAACTCATTTACATTTAAGGTAATTATTGATAAGTATGATCCTGTTGCCATTTACTTTGTTGTTTTGAGTTTGAGTTTATAAACCTTTTCTGTTTCCTTTCTAGAGAAGACCCTTTAGCATTTGTTGATGAGCTGGTTTGGTGGTGCTGAACTCTCTCAGCTTTTGCTTGTCTGTAAAGCTTTTGATTTCTCCTTCATATTTGAATGAGATCCTTTCTGGGTATAGTAATCTTGGTTGTAGGTTTTTCTCTTTCAGCACTGTAAGTATGTCCTGCCTTTCCTTCCTGGCCTGAAGAGTTTCTATTGAAGGATCAGCTGTTATCCTTATGGGGAGCCCTTTGTGTGTTATTTGTTGTTTTTCCCTTGTAGCTTTTAATGTTTGTTCTTTGTGTTTGATCTTCATTAGTTCGATTAATCTGTGTCTTAGGGTGTTTCACCTTGGGTTTATCCTGTTTGGGACTCTCTGGGTTTCTTGGACTTGGATGTCTATTTCCTTCCCCATTTTAGGGAAGTTTTCAACTATTATCTCCTCAGGTATTTTCCCATGCTCTGCCTTTTTGTCTTGTTCTTCTGGGACACCTATGATTCGAATGTTGGGGCATTTAACATGGTCCCAGAGGTCTCTGAGGTTGTCCCCATTTCTTTTCATTCTTTTTTGTTTTTCCCTCTCTGCTTCATTTATTTCCACCATTCTATCTTCTACCCCACTTATCCTGTCTTCTGCCTCAGTTATTCTACTGTTGGTTCCCTCCAGAGTGCTTTTGATCTCATTTATTGCATTATTCATTATTGATTGACTCTTCTTTATTTCTTCTAGGTCCTTGTTAGACATTTCTTGCATCTTCTCAATCCTCATCTCTAGTCTATTTATCTGTAACTCCATTTTGTTTTCAAGATTTTGGATCAGCTGTATTATCATTATTCTGAATTCTTTTTCAGGTAGACTCCCTATCTCCTTCTCTTTTGTTTGGTTTGGTGGGCATTTATCATGTTCCCTTACCTGCTGAATATTTCTCTGCCTCTTCATTTCGTTTAGATTGCTGTGTTTGGGGTGCCCTTTCTGTAGGCTGGAAGTTCATGTTTCCTCTTATTGTAGAGCCTGCTCCCTGTGCATGGGGTTGGACTAGTGGCTTGTCAAGGTTTCCTTGTTAGGGGAGCTTGTGTCTGTGTTCAGGTGAGTGGAGCTAGATCTCTTCTCTCTGGAGTGCAATGAAGTGTCCAGTAGTGAGTTTTGGGGTGTCTATGGGTTTGGCATGGCTTTGGACAGCCTGTCTTTTTTTTAATGCTCAGGGTTGTGTTCCTGCTTTGCTGGAGAATTAGTGTGGTATGTCTTGCTCTGGAACTTGTCCCTTGGGTGGAGCTTGGTTTCAGTGTAGGCATGGATGCTTTTGGGTGAGCTCTTGTCTATTAATGTTCCCTGGAATCAGGAGTTCTCTAATGTTCTCAAGTTTTGGAGTTAAGCCACCTGCCTCTGGCTTTCTGTCCTTCTCTTACAGTAGCCTCAAGACTTCTCCACCCATACAGCGCAGATGAGAAAACATCTAGGTTAATAGTGAAGCAATTTTCCACAGTGTGGGACACCCAGGGAGATTCACAGAGTTACATAGAGAAGAGAAGAGGGAGGAGGGAGATAGAGGTGACCAGGAGAAGAGGGGGAGTCAAAAGTGGAGAGAGCAGTCTAGCCAGTAATCAGTTCCCCAAATGCTCTCCACAATCTGGAACACCCAGAGAGATTCAGAGTTACAAAGAGAAGAGAAGAAGGAGGAGGGAGATAGAGGTGACCAGGAGAAAAGGGGGAGTCAAAAGTGGAGAGAGCAGTCTAGCCAGTAATCAGTTCCCTAAGTGCTCTCCACAATCTGGAACACCCAAAGAGATTCACAGAGTTACACAGAGAAGAGAAGAGGGAGGAGGGAGATAGAGGTGACCAGGAGAAGAGGGGCAGTCAAAAGGGGGAGAGAACAGTCTAGCCAGTAATCAGTTCCCTAAGTGTTCTCCACAGCCCGGAACACCCAGGGAGATTCACAAAGTTAAGTCGAGAAGAGAAGGGGGAGGGAGGAGATAGAGGTGACCTGGGGGAGAAAGAGGAGAGTCAAAAGGGGAGAGAACAATCAAGCCAGTGTAATCACATCCCTAAGTGAAAATGGATACTGAAGATTAGATTCTTAAAGGTACAAAATTGATAACAAATACCATAAAGCAAAGATTAAAAATCGAGAGTAGAGGTTAGACTTTCAGAAAAACAATATTGAAAATACAAAACAAGATCAATCACAAAAATTATAAAATATATATATATGAGATTGGCTTTAAAAATAGGGTCTTTTTTCCTGCAATGTAATAGTAGGTTATAAAAATGAAAATTAAAGGAGTATAAAGAGGTTAAATTTTTTAAAAATTAAAAAGTGATAATAGTAAAAATATATCTAGGAATTTCTCTGAAGCTGTGTGGGCAGTGTGGGGTCAGTTCAGTTTCAGATAGTTCCGTGTTCCAGCTTGTACTTGTTCTCAAGGTCTATAGGCCCCCTCCAATGCTTGGTCAATATTAACTACAGGGTTTTAATCTGTTGCACCTGTCACTTCCAGAGCTGTTCCCTCTTTGGCTTCCTCTGTTTGCAAGTCTCTTTAGTGTCTAATTTCTGCCCTGACACAAGGCGGTGAAGATGGTCACTTATTTAGGCTCACTTGTTCAGTTGTGTTGTGGGGAGGGAGGGACACTGCAAACAAATATTGCTGGCGTGTGTGGGGAGTGCTCGCAGTGTATGGACCACACTGGATGTGCCCCAACTCACGGCAGCATGTGCTTCCTGGGTCTACACTGCTCAGGCTCCAGGGTGCTCTGCAGGGGCACTGTCCAAAGCAGGCCCTGCATTTTGTGCACTTCCAGGTCTAAGCTGCTTAGGTTCTCGGGTACTCAGCAAGGGCACAGACTTGGCTGGGCGTGCGTTTTGTGCCCTTCCCAGGTCTGAGCAGCTCAGGCGACCAGGTGTTTGGCAAATGCACTGTCCTAGGTGGGCTGTGCGTCTTAATCACCTCCCCAGTCCTAGCCACGTGGTTTCCCAGGTGTGCCGCATGTCTCTTCTGGGAAGCTGATCTCAGGCTGCGACCCTCCTGGCAGATGTCAACCATCCAGGATCCCAGGAAGACATGGTTAGCAACTGGAAGCCTGCTCACAGTTTGGTGGAGGATGCCCGTCTCTGGGACCGAGATTGGAGCAGCCCCTTGCCTGCCAGCTCTGGCTGTCACACACCTGCTTCTCTGCCTCCAGTGGAGGGGAGAGGCCTGTACACAGCCGGCTAGCTCACCTTTGGTATTGGCTCAATCCTTTGACAGGCTGTGCTTTAGAACCTTTCACGGGAAAGTTCTCTTTTTTTTTTCCCTCTCTAGCAATCCCTCAGTTTGGGTTGCTATCTCATGTTAGCTCCCTCAGATTGTCCTCAGGGCATTCAGGCCCAGTGTTTGGGCTACGTTTCCACTGGCAGTTGTGTTTAGGCATGTATTCTGTGGGTTTGTTTTTTTTTTTTTTCTCCCGGTTATGTTGCCTTCTGAGATTCCAAAACTCCCCACAGACCAGCCTGTGCGAGGGTTTCCTACTGTTTGGAAATTTCTCCTGCTTCACAACTCCCTCCCCAGGACCAGTCTCTGTCCCTAACTCTTTTGTCTCTCTTTTTGTCTTTTATGTTTTGTCCTACCTTCTTTAAAGGAGAATGGGCTGCCTTTCTGGGTACCTGGTGTCTTCTACCAGTGTTCAGAAATTGTTTGTGGAAGTTGCTCAGCATTCAAATGATCTTTTGGTGAATTTGTGGGTGAATTTGTCCTATTCCTCCCATCCTATTCCTCTGCCATCTTGGGACTGCCTCTATAGCTTTTTAATATTGTTTTGTTGATCTATTGTATATCCCTTACACTGTTGTATTTTGTTGTGTGTCTCTCAAGTTAAATTAGTTAGAACATGTACTTCTTTAAATCTACTTTGTCTTATACAGAGGTATGCAAGAAATACTTGTTAGTTTATTCTGATTTTGAGTTGCATAAAATTCTGCAAAACTTAGGACAGAGGTAGAATCAGAATGGAATTGGAAGCAGAACGTGAAATAATGATTATCATAGGTAAATGATACTGTGTGATAAGATACTTGCACTTCCTGGATTTTATCATTAGATTGATAAAAGCAGCTAAGGTATTTGGTTACTTGAAAGCTGATGACAACTCAAATTATCAACTCTGTTCTTCAAAAACTCTTTAGAGGTAGAATAAAGGACCATGTATGTGATCTGAAATGAAGGTTTTTCTTTATACAACAGCAGTTCACCCTCCTTAGGATTACCTGTTAAACTTCGTGTTAATTCTAATAGATGGAATTAAATATGTAGGTCAAGGATCTAATACTGTGCTTACATATAATAGCTGCTTGAAGCCTGACTGGATGTGTTATTGTTTTTGTTCTTGCAAGAGATCAGGGTTGATTTTCATCTGGTATGCACTAGTATGGATAAGAAATTATGCACAGCCAGCATCCATTCTGTTTAAGGCTGGATTGAATCTGATGATTGATTTTCTGGGTCATATCAGTTTTTAAATACATTTAATATAGTCCCTGCTGTATTTCATCCGGAAGAAAATCTGCTAAAGATTGCCCCAGATTCTGTTTGGAGAAAGGATATATTGCACCTTTGCAGTCCTCTGTGATTTATACCTCTGTGTGTATGTGTGTGTGTTTTGTTTTTTAAAAATCATTTCTTACTATACTAGATTGGATAGCTGAATTCCTATTTGATCTTTTGTTACTCGCTTTTTTAGTAAATTTTTGTTGACTGTAGTATCTCCCTTTAATAAATAGGTATTACAATACTTGCTATCTTATACATAGAAACAAATATAGCAGCTGTTAAAATTGGGATTTTAAAAGTTTTCAGCAGTCATTTATAATTGCTTCTCTACTTATTGTTGTGTCTTTCAGTATTACAAGCAGCTCCAGAAGGAATATATCAGTGATGATCATGACAGAAGTATCTCTGTAACTGCACTCTCAGTTCAGATGTTTACTGTTCCTACTTTGGTATGTATTAATTAGTCTTGACAATCTTTCTAAGTAACATTTGTTTTATTTTTAAAGAATTTTATTTAATGTTGAATTAAAACAATTTCCGAGTCACTGTGTTCTATTCCACTTGGAAAATTGAATAATTCTTCAGTGGTATCAGCATGTGGATACTTCAGTGGTTCCCAAGGACTAGGTAACTCGTGGAGGGGGAGTGGTGGCTCTGAGTTGTTTTGAAAGTCCTCATCTCTGCAGGGGAACACCAGAGCTGGTTTCTCAGTGTCTAGAGTAACTTAGGAGCAGTGCCTTATTAATACCAAAAAAAAATATTTTTTGCTAGTCTTTTGTTCTTTATGCTTGTTGTCAGGGGTGAGAAGAGCACCTAAGATACAGCAAAACTGGGGGAGAGTATGACTGTCAAACATTTGCAGGAAATGGTGCTGCAAGTCTTGGGAGGAGAGTGAAGGATTCTGCTTCCTTTTTGTACTACTCCCGATGCTGTTTCTTATGGACAGTTCAGTTTCTGCTTTCTCTTTTCAAAGCCCAGAGAAAAGGATATGAAAGAGAAATTGGATTGTAAGTGAGGAGGAAATGTCAGAATACATAATGTATATGATAGAAGCCTGAAGTATATCTGTTTGTTTTACTTCGCTCACTGTATAATTAATAGTGGTAAACATTCATGTCAGTAACATGTGTAATGGGCTTGGGGTGTTCAGACAGGTGTTTTCTAGTTACTGAGGGGTAGGGAACTTTTAGAAAATAATTTCTCAGAAATTGCTATTCTGTGAGAATAAGGACTGTGTTTGATGCTCAACAAACATTTATTCAAAATGACTTACCAACCAAATGAATAGATAAAATCCATACTATAATGAATTAATACTAATGACAATGTTCATGACATATTCTACAGGCTCGACATCTTATTGAAGAGCAGAATGTTATCTCTGTCATTACTGAAACTCTGCTGGAAGTTTTGCCTGAGTATTTGGATAGGAACAATAAATTCAACTTCCAGGGTTATAGCCAAGACAAATTGGGACGAGTATATGCAGTAATTTGTGATCTAAAGTAAGTTGTTCAAGTCAAAAGGTGAGGGTACCTATTAAACACAGTTGGATTTATTCTATCCTATAAATAAACATCTGATCTTTTTGGTTATCTAGTGATGACAAGTACAAAGAACTGTGACTGTCATGTCAGTACATCTCTTAAGTGAAGGCTTCTTATAGAGTTAAAATCAGGTCAATAAAGAAGGTACTGAGGAAGGGCCTCTCATAGGAACTAGGGTCTTTTGGGATCATTAAATGAATCTCCTTTGTAGTCACCATGCCTTCCACTCACTTCCACTCATGCATTTTGCTTCTACCCCTCTTGCATAGTCTCTTTGTGGTTAGTTTCAAACGATCTTGTTGATGTGAATTTTTTTAACTCCCTTTTTCATACATATGATCAAGTTATAGATATTCATCCAAGGTTTCTTAAGATATTCTCCCTGAAGAGATTAGAGTTTCCTTTTAAACTGAAGTTGAAATCACATGATAAATCACATTTGGGATCATTGAACCTAAAAGGAAATAAATTTCTATTTTTTTTTTAAATAGATGGTGACCTCTGTAAGGATTATGCTATATAAAGTATTCAATAAATCATACACTTCGAAAAATTATTTGACAAAATATGTTTCATTTACCTTGCTGTTTTAAAAAAGAGCTTTGAGATACATATGATTATTTATTCTTGTCCCTAGGGGAATAAAATCACTCTAATTTTTTCCATTTCCTCTAGAGACCATGTAAGGTATAAAGGGATAGAAACAAGTTTCCAAACCAACCTAGAAATAGTTTAGTTAGAAAAATACATTTGACAAAATTTCTGAAACTATTCATTGGATCCTTGGTATTACTGAGAAAAATGCTTCCAGACCTTTTCCAATTCCTCAGTTTCTAAGCATGATAATAACATGTAATTCATTCTTTAAAGTTCAGTAAATTATTATGTTATCATATCTTCAGTACAAGTTGAGATGGCAGTGAGTTCAGTAGTGAATTACCATTTAGCTAGTGTGATTTGCAAATTATGCATAATTTATATCAGTCAAACAAACAAAAAATATACAAAAACTCCAAATGGCAGTACTTAATGTTTAGTGTTAAATTCTTCTATTTGTCATTCTTTTGGTCTGCTGTATAGGAAAAATCTCCTTACTGTAGTTCTCATTACTCTGAAGTATTCTTATAACAGAGTTATTTTTCTATCCAGAGAAGTAGTGCATAATCACATCATTATTTTACCATATTTTATTTTATTTTGTGGATCTCTGGCTATAATTATTCTCTGCAGTAAATAATTTAGAGTTACTTCACTCTTTGTGACCCCATAGACTATAGCCTGCCAGGCTTCTCTGTCCATAGAATTTTCCAGGCAAGAATACTGGAGTGGGTTGCCATTTCCTCCTCCAGGCTGCGTCTCCTTGTCTCCTGCATTAGAGGCACCTGGGAAGCCTACCCCTATGGTAAAACTGTAGGGTCCTTGGTTGGGAAGGTAATTTTAAATTTTTCCCACTCTTCTAATGCTCACAACTTCTCTCCTACATCCTTATATAAGTAGACATATCTCTAATGACAACGAGAAGGGAAAATTAATGTCTTTTGAGGACTTATTTAATTCACTCTCACAAGGGTCCTGTGTTATTAGTAACCATTGTGTGCTAAGGAGCTTTACTTATTTTACTTCATTTTATTCTTGCAATATTCTTATAAGGCAGGTGATGTAACCTTTATTTGTAGAGTATAATTATTTGCCTAAGGTCATAAAGCTAGTAAGTGGCAGGATTTGAGCCTAGCACTATTTATCTGTAATACTCATGTTCCTTTTACTACATCAAGTAGCCTCACAGACTACGTAAACAGCCACAAAGCCTTCTCTGAAACCTGGCCTAAAACACCAATCAGATATGCCCTTCATTTTACAAGTAATTATTGAGCCCCATTTCTCAGTCTCTCATTGTAGAAATTTTGTAGTCATTCTTATTATTTCCCCATAGCCTTATTCATTCACCACTTCTTCCTGAAACCCTTTTAAATCAGAAACAGCCACAAATACTTAATGCCTTTTAGTTGTTTCTGTTCTTCTTTACTCTTTCCTTTCTTCCTGTCTCTTGCATCTTCTTTACTTCCTAGGTCTCCTACAGGAGTCAGGCATGAACTATGTGAAGTCACTAGAAACTGGAAATATAAATTCTCTTCTCTAGATCAGTGCCTCTCAAATATTAATATAAATGCAGATCATTGTGGGAGCTTGTTAAAAGGCAGACTGAGTAGATCTGACTAGAACCCAAGATTCTGCATTTCTAAAGATTTACTTGATGCTGATTCTTCTGGTGTGTGAACCAACCTTTTGAACAGCAGCAGTGCTCTAGATAACAGACAAATTTTGATGCCATTTATTCATTTGTGGTAGAGTTTAAACTTTAGTCTTTTTTACTTTTACTTTAAAGGAAAAGTTTAGAATGTAATTAACATACTTTAAAGTTATTTCTTTGATTAAGTCCAGATGATTGTATTTTAACTTTGAACATATTAATGGATATTTAAAGAAAGGGAAAAATTAAACCACAATCTTTACTATCTTTACAAATAAAACTTACTTTTCCTCCATCTTTTTGCCTTGTCTTTTGTGTTCTGCGTTACTTCCTTTGTGCCCTTTTTGGGGAGCTTAACTTTGGATTACAGCGTCCAGGATACATAACTGTTTTTCCCTCTACATTGTGAACCTCAAGGGTTGGGTGTCTTATCTGTTTCTGTTCCTGGTACCTGTTGTATAATAGGTATTGATTTGGGTTGACTGAATGCAAAATAATTTTTATCAATTATTAATTATTCCTTCCTGAGAAGTATTTCATGGTAAACCTTGTTCCCATTGGACATGAAACCAGTCATTGTCTTTACAGCCTAAAGAAGTATTGTTCTTATAAATGGTAGGCTACATTGGGTCTGTTTATCTTTTGAAACAAATATATTCTGATATGTAAGTCAGGATGACATAGGTGTTTATATCCTTTTTCTGGGATCAGGGCAAAGAATGCCTGGAGGTAGGAAGTCTGTTCCAAATTTCCTGACCCACCAGCAGTAGTTTATCTATGGTACTGAAATCAGACAACAGGACTGAATGGCTCGGTAACTGGTACCAGAATGTTCACACCAAGTTACAAATCTCTGGTCATACTGAGTAGCAACAATAAAGGTATTGAATCCTCAAGCCAAACTACTATATGTGTTGCAAATTTTCTGTAATTCTTATGACTACATGCTTTAGGGGTAAAAATGTATCATTTTACTGAATAAAATTAGTTTTTAACTTACAGAATATTCTGAAACAGTTTGCACAGACAGCAGACATCCTGCACAGGTAGTTTTGACATGTATTTTGAGACTGAGGGGATTTCATCTGGTCCTTTGGGTAAAGGGTATGAATGCTTCTAGAACATTTGTATTGTGATTGTCCATCTGTGACCAGCTAGTTTCCTTCTGCTGCTGCTGCTGCTAAGTCACTTCAGTCGTGTCTGACTCTGTGCGACCCCAGAGACGGCAGCCCACCAGGCTCCCGCGTCTCTGGGATTCTCCAGGCAAGAACACTGGAGTGGGTTGCCATTTCCAGTTTCCTTCTAGGTTCACTTAATCAGCCTAATTTTTGAGTGGAGAAGTCAGGCTTTAGCTTTGACATCTGCCTCTGGTTGAGCATTCACATTTTGCTGGCATAATTCTAGTGCTGCCTAGAATTGTAAGAAATTAGAATCCATAATTTTGATGAATCAACATTGTCTGTAGCCCTGAGAACCTTAAAATTATCTCAAAATAGGAAAGTGAAATGTTTCTTTGTCTCTTGAAATATTAGATATATCCTGATCAGCAAGCCCACAATATGGACAGAAAGATTAAGAATGCAGTTCCTTGAAGGCTTTCGATCTTTTTTGAAGATTCTTACCTGTATGCAGGTATGATAGTTCTTCTGTACATCAGTAAGATAAATTTGTTTTAAAAATTTAATCCCAATTTTTCATGTTTTGTTTTTGAGCAAATTACGGTTTTGAGGAAGAATAATTGTAGCAAAGTAAAAGTAAAATTTAAATACTGCCTCACTGATCCTGCTTTCATAGACCTTAGTTAACTGCTGCTGTTACTATTAATGTTTGTTAATGTATACTATGTGATAACTGTTGTAAATATTTTCATGTGTTATTTCTTTTGAGCCTCATAGTAATCTTATGAGGTAGTTACTATTATTATCCCCATTTTACATATAAGGGAATCATAGCTTAGAAATAATTTGACCAGGATCATACAGCTAGAGAGTGACAGAGTGAGAGTTTGAACCCATGCATTCTGACATAGATAGCCATGTTTGAAAAAAATACTTAAGCATACATGTGTATGAATCTTGATGATTTTATATCTTGCCAATGGAGGAGCAACGAAAGAGGGCCCATGTATGTATGTAAACTACTCTTTTTTGTAGGGAATGGAAGAAATCAGAAGGCAAGTTGGGCAACACATAGAAGTAGATCCTGACTGGGAGGCTGCCATTGCTATACAGATGCAGTTGAAGAATATTTTACTAATGTTCCAAGAATGGTGTGCTTGTGATGTAAGTAAAGTTTGTTAGTAGGATCAGTGCCTTTTTAAGTTTTCTAATGGTGACTAGCACAATTTTATGTTGCAACTTCCTTGATGTAAAGTTTTATTACTTCTGATATTTTCTTATATATTTGAATCTTATTAAATTTGTGTTTTTTTACACTCAGTTAGAAAATGTGCTGCATGGTATTCCACTTACTGTTGGGAAGAGTGGAGTTTAAAAAATACAACACACACTAATCAATAAATTAATTAAATTTATTTCCTTGTACATGAATATTAATAATATGAAAATTAGGGTTAGACTTTTAAATACTCCAACAATGGAAGTGGGTAGCTATTTGTTCAATCAAGAGTCTTGTTATACGCATTAAACCATTAAAAATATTATTTTTAAAATATATAACTAATGTTTTTCCTTAAGATTTTAGACCATAACCCTCCTTAAACGCATAATCCTAGTCAGATTCCCTTTTGAGAAGATGACCTCATCTATTTCTGCTCTGAGAAAATTAACATTATCTCAGTCAAATTTTTTCATCTTCTCCAGTTTTTCTGTACCACTCACTATAGTCTATTCACTGAGTTTCTGCATATATCTTCACTATTTGTCTCTTTCTTTCTACCTCTTTCTTTCTTAAAATGTTGTCTCTACCTGGGCTCTTGGTCTCAATCTATATTACTTTTTCCTGGAGTTTCCTTCCTCTGGTATTTCCCACTCTTTCATTCATCTGCCTTAGACACCAGGACTGTCCTTAAGGGACCCCTTGTCACTGCTACCTTACAAACTGTTTTCTGTCTCCCTCTTTTACTTTTCTGTTGCACCACCAGCAGTCGGTCACAGGTTCAGAGTGGCAGCTACATTCACAGACACAATAAACTTTAATCTAACACAGTAGCTGTATAGAGAGTAAGGACAGGACATATTGTCCAGTTATCTGTCACAGCACATGTTTTTTGGCTCTCCTCACCTTTGTGGAGGGCATGGTTAATCGTTGGAGATGAGCTCAGTGTGGTGTTCATCTTGACACCTGCAAATGTCTACATTTACTATCATCTGAAGTCATCTACATATGCTCTTGCCACTCTTTAGCTTCTAAAACTGCTTTAGAGCCAGGTTTCCGTCCTTATGAATTAACAGGAACTGCGTCTTGAAAAAATTTCAAAGGATCTATTTAGTAACCAAACTCAGGTCTTTTCCCTCTTCCTTAAATACCTGTAGCATTGTGTTCTTTTGAGAACCTTAATCATTTTGAAATTCTCTTTCCCTCTGATTTTCACAAGCCTTTTTATCCTAATATTTCTATTATTGATTACCCATTTCAATCAATGATTGCCTTTTCCCCCTCAATTCCTTCTGCCTAGTAAATGAGACATTCCCCAATATTTTCCTCTCTTTCTTACAGATCTTTTATTTCTACCACCTCGATTAAAACTTCATAAGATAACTTTCCCAAGCTATCGTATCACTTGTGTTTGTGTTCTGCACATGACTGCTTAGATCCTACATTTCTATTTCAAATTCAATATATAGTAAATTGACTTGTCATCATTTCATTCTATTTCCAGCTTGCATTTTCTCTTCTTGACTTTCTCATTCTGTTCATGACACCATGATTCATGCATTCATCCATACAGGAAATCTGAGAACCGCTGTGTTCTGTGTGTTAGATGTTAACAGACCTTTGAGGGGAAAAAAATGTTTTGTGTTCAGGTAAGATTGAAAAATGTTAGGTTGAACAAAATCAAACATTTTTTTAAACCACTAAACTTCTCAAACCTTTTGATAAATCATCATTTCTAAGAGGAATAGTCCCAAAATTTATTTAACTGTAGAATTCTTTTTTAAAAATAAAATCCATGTGAGAAATGGTCTTAAAAAGTGACCTTTGACTCATCTCCCTCCCATACTCACCCAGATTTGAGTCTTCTCCTCCTAAATTTGTCTTTAATCCTAACTTATTTCCTGTAAGTTTATTCTTTTTCGCCATGACTGCCGCCACCCTTGTTGAGTCCCTTATCCCCTTACACTTAACTTAGTAATAAAACTTTCTGTTGGTTTCCTTGTCTCCTAACATTGCCCCCTCCAATCCATCATCTTCAGTGACACCACTAATTCTTGAAACAATACATTGACTTCATTATTACACATCAGATACTCTCAAGTCTATTCAAATTCACATGGCTGTGCCAAGGCATATTTCCAGTTTACTGGCTCATTAATTCTGTCCATAAGCCCTCTGATTTATCTAGATTTTATTCTTTTCCACTCCCTGAACAGGAGTTGTACTTCCCCTTATTTCTGTTTGTTTATTCTGTATCTCTGCTTACATTGCTACCATCTCTCCATCTTCCACCCATCTTTCAGACCCCACTCAAAAGCTGTGTTTACAAATGTGTGTTCCCAATTGTTTGTGATTTTTTTTCTTTTTTTGCCCTATTAGAGTTATTAGTTTATACCACTTACATGGCTTACAGTTTTTTACTCTGATTGTGTATGTGTGTCTGTCTGACTGTGTTAATGTTTCCTACAGGTTTGCAGATCCTATTGAGGTAGCTCTAATAACGCAATTTTGTGCTTGTATTTATTTAATAGTAAATATTGAATGATATATTAATAATAAAGTAGGTAACTTACCAGTTTATTTGCATTCTTATTTTCCTTTTAGGAAGAACTCTTACTAGTGGCTTATAAAGAATGTCACAAAGCTGTGATGAGGTGCAGTACAGGTTTCAAATCTAGTAGCAAAACAGTAATACAATTATGTGGTCATACTTTGGAAACTAAGTCCTACAAAGTATCTGAAGATCTTGTAAGCATACATCTGCCACTCTCTAGGACTCTTGCTGGTGAGTGTTTATTTGGTTCTTGCATGTTTCTGTTAGCTTTGTTTTCTGTAGATAGTCATATTAGAATCAGTACTGCTTTTGTGAGCACATACTTAGATCAGATACTGCAGTTAAGAACTGTCACTGTCCTACAAACAGCTGTGACCAGACATGTCAGGGTGTTTGTTTACCTGGATCTTTTGTTATCTGGGTCAACTCATGGATCCTCATAATATACACTTTAGGACCAACTTGGTAACTTATTGCCTAACCAAGCGTAAATATAGGAAAATCTTGTTGCAGTTTTTTCACCCTCTTCTCTATCTGATTGCACCAGTGTGTTGACTCTTTCACTATTCCTTTCACCACTGAAAGAAAGAAATCATAGATTGTCTTTAATCATCCTTTGATTTGCTTTTCCATGTAAATTGGCCCTGTCAGTTTTTTTTCTCTTTTAACAACTTCATAGAAGTGTACGTATTTATATTTTTGTCGTAAAATATAATGTAAAATTTACTATTTTAATTATGCTTAAGTATATAGTTCAGTGGTGTTAAGTATACTCACATTGTTGTACAACCATCACCACCATCCATATCCAAAATTTTTTCATCTTCCCAATCTGAAATTTTGTACCCATTCAACATAGCTTCTCATTCCTTGTTCACTACAGAGATTTTCTGTCTCTATGACTTGACTACTCTAGGTATCTCATATAAGTGAAATCATATTTGTATCCTTTTATAACTGGCTTATTTCACTTAGCATAATGTTCTCAAAGTTCATCCATGTTGTGATGTGTGTAAGATTTCCTTTACCTTTAAGGTTAGATAATATTCCATAGTGGGCTTCCCTGGTAGCTCAACTGGTAAAGAATCCACCTGCAATGCAGGAGACCCCAGTTCCTGGGTCAGGAAGATCCCCTGGAGAAGGGATAAGCTACCCACTCCAATTTTCTTGGGCTTCTCTGTGGCTCAATTGATAAAGAATCCACCTGCAATGCAGGAGACCTGGGTTCAATCCCTGGGTCGGGAATATCCCCTGGAGGAGGGCATGGCAGCCCACTCCAGTATTCTTGCCTGGAGAATCCCCATGGACAGAGGAGCCTGGCGGGCTACAGTCCGTGGCATCACAAAGAGTCGGAGACGACTGAGCAACTAAGCACAGCACAGTATTCTGTGGTATGCATACTGCATTCTGTTTGTCTGCTCATCCTCCAGTAGATGCTTGGGTTGCTTACAGCTTTTGACTGTTGTTGGATAATGTTGCCATGAACACAAGTATCCAAATATCTGTTTGAATCCTTGTTTTCAATTCTGGAGTTATACATCCATAGAGTGGTATTGCTGGATCATAAGGTAATTCTAGTTTTTAATTTTTTGAGGAGCCACCATACTGTTTTCCACGGCAGCTGCGCCATTTTACATTCCCAACAACAGTGCACAAGGATTCTAGTTTCTTTACATCCTCATCAACATTTGTTATTTTTTCTTTTAAATAACCATCCTAATGAGTGTGGTGGCTCAGATGGTAAAGCGTTTGTCTACAGTGTGGGAGACCTGGGTTCGATCCCTGGGTTGGGAAGATCCCCTGGAGAAGGAAATGGCACCCCACTCCAGTACTATTGCCTGGAAAATCCCATGAATGGAGGAGCCTGGTAGGCTACAGTCCATGGGGTTGCAAAGAGTCAGCCACAACTGAGCAACTTCATTGAGTGTGAACTGGTCTCCTGTGGTTTTGATTTTCATTTTCTTAATGATTAGTAATATTGAGCATTGTTTCCTGTGCTTACTGGCCATATGTATTTCTTCTTTGGAGAAATGTCTGATCAAGTCTTTTGTCTATTTTTTAATGAGATTTTATTGTTGAGTTATTGGAATTCTTTGTGTATTCTGGATATTAACTGCTTATCAGATATATGATTTCCTGATATTTTCTTCCATTCTCTGGGTTGCCTTTTCACTCGGTTGTTCATGTCCTTTGATGCACAAAAGTTTTTAATTTGGTATAGTCTAATTTATTTTTCCTTTGGTTACCTGTGGTTTTGATGTCATATCCAAGAAATTATCATCAAATCCAATGTTGCAAAGTCTTTTCCCTATGTTATTTTCTAAGAGTTTTATAGATTTAGCATCTGTGCTCAGATTGCTCATATCATTTTTAGTTAATTTTTGTATGTGGTATAAGTTGATTTACAATGCTGTGTTTAATTTCTGTTGGACAATAAAATGACTAATTTTATATATACATATATATATATGTATACACACACACACATACATCTGTACATTCTTTTTTCATAATGGTTTATCACAGTTCCCTGTGCTATACAGTTTTTATTTCTTTTAATACTTGGTTTGTGAGGAAAATCATTTCTTAGGAAGCAGCATAGTATTTATATATATAAAAATAGTACAATGTAGGATCTTAAATATATTAGTAATACTGTTTCAAAATTGGAAATCAAAGCTTTGCATTCTGAGGCATTATATCTAAGCTCAATTAATGTACATTTAAATTTCACAAGTTTTCAAACTTGATGAATTAACTGGGGAACAAATCAACTGGGTTTATTGCTTTCTCATCTTTTTCATTTTTTAACTTTTAGGTCTTCATGTGCGTTTGAGCAGGCTGGGTGCTGTTTCAAGACTGCATGAATTTGTGCCTTTTGTAAGTGACTATTAAATTCTGACTTGCTTATATTCTATTTCTAAATACCTCTTGGTTGAGTGGGAAGAAAAAGATACTTTGAAACCTACCTGAATAACTTCCAGTTAATAATTTTATGTCTGTGTCATAGAACATTGAAACCTGAATCATGGTGACTTGGAGTCCTCTAGTTCAAGCCCTTCCATTTTACAGATGAGAAAATGGAGCAATGTATAGTGCCATAGCGTCCAAACCTTTGAGAAATATTGAAATTGATCTCACTCTGTTTCAGGAGGATTTTCAAGTAGAGGTACTGGTTGAATATCCTTTGCGTTGTCTGGTATTGGTTGCCCAGGTTGTTGCTGAGATGTGGCGAAGAAATGGGCTCTCTCTCATTAGCCAGGTATGGCAAGGCGTATTATTCATATTGTGTGTTCATTTTCTGCTTGCTTTTTCCTTTATTAATACATATTTTACTTTGTATCCCTGGATTCTGCTCAGTACTTTTGTTTTCTAGCTCTTGTGTAAACTCAAGGAAGTTTTGGTGACTATATGGACATTTCTCCTTAATCCTGTTAAGTGGATAGGTCAGGTGAAAGCCAGTAATACTACCAGAAACTTTCCCACTAATATATATCTTTTCTGAAGATTACCTTACTTGGGAACTGTAAACTTCCTACCTCCAGTCTTAATTGAACAGCATCTTACAATTTTTCCCTCTGTTTTAGAGCAAATAAGAAGTGCTTTTCCTGAAAGATGGGGAAACAGATTATAAAGATACTGCTTGGGAGAAAAATGGCATTGACTGATTGTAGAAATTTGGTTTACTTTTATTGAAGTGGGTGTTTTAAACTTAGTATGCTTTTCTATGCTCGGTCATGTCTGACTCCGGGACTCCATGGACTATAGCCCGCCAGATTCCTCTGTCCATGGAATTTCCCAGGCAGGAATACTGGAGTGGGTTGCCATTTCCTCCTCCAGGGGATCTTCCTGACCCAAGGATCAAACCTGGGTCTCCTGCATTGCAGGCAGATTCTTTACTGCTAAGCTACTGAGGAAATTCTTACAATTGAACTTGTGGGGAGGGGCAGTCAATTATTTTGTTACATGTTGAGAATAATAACTAGTATAGAGCATTTTAAACTCTGAAATATTTTCATGCCATATTTTCTCACATCATCCTCCCAAATCCCTTAAAACGATTCACAAATTTACAGCTTTTTTTTTTTTTTCCCTGTTACATAGTTCTTGGGGTTTCTAGTTCAGGAAAAATTTAAAGAATAGTTTTTGCTGAGAATTTTGTTTGAAATAAAATGATTCTTCTAGCTTCTGTTCTACCATTTATTTTATAGGTGTTTTATTACCAAGATGTTAAATGCAGAGAAGAAATGTACGATAAAGATATCATTATGCTTCAGGTACCTATTTAAATTTGTTCTGATATGTGTCATAACCTTCCTTCCTATATTCCTTGTAATAGAAGAAGATATTATAAAATAATAACTTTTTTATAACTTATTATTGTATTATGCTTTTATTTACTTAAGTTTTTCCTCACTGTTGAGATGAATATAGAATCATAGAAGCAAAAAAAAAAAAGAATCATAGAAGCAGAAGGGACTGCTACATTATCTTCTGCAGATTTACCTTATAATTTTTCTCATAGCCCTACTAATAGAGACAAAATGTTTCTCCATTTATTACATAGAACTATGGGGCTTGATTTCTTTCACAGATTGGTGCATCTCTAATGGATCCCAACAAGTTTTTATTACTGGTACTTCAGAGGTATGAACTTGCTGATGCTTTTAACAAGACCATATCCATAAAAGACCAGGTAAGTGATAGAAACTGATATGTAAATTAATCCAAAGAAAATATTACTGTTAACTATTTTAATCATATATAAGATTTTTATTTATTTATATATATATATATATCCAAACACCATACACATACATAAAACATACATATACTTCTGAATGTACACACATATACTCTTTTTACTCTATAAAAATTAGAATGTAGTTGGCCCTCCATATCCATGGATGCAGAATCCCGACCTACTAGTCAGTATATATAAGGCGCTTGAGCATCTGTGGATTTTGCTATCTGGAGGTAATCCCCTGAGGATACTGAGTGATGACTGTATATAGATTAACAAAAAGGAGAAGAAAATCACATGAAACTCTGCCTCCTAGAAATGATCACTTTTAAAGTTTTGGTGTCGTTTGTTTTTAAAGGAAGAATTGAATCTTTTATATGTGCTATTTTGCAATTTGCTTCCTGTGTTTAATGAAATATTATGATAGGTTTTTTTTCTTGGCGTTAAAGAAGTATATAACTGCATCATCTTTTTTTAACATAATTTTTAATGGCTGTGCAATATTGCACTTTATGATTGCATTATACTTTAGTCTCCTGTTGCTGAAGGGGTTTTTTGAGCTTTTTTGCTCTTATAAGCATCTCTGCACCTCAAGATTTAAATACTTGCCTACTTATTTTGTTAAGGTAAATTCTTAGGAGTAGATTTGCTAGAGAATGCAGCATACCCTTTCTTATATTTCTTGAATAGATATTGTCAAACTGACTCTCTCTAGCAGTATATACATCTATAATGGCACTGGTACTTTGTTGATCTAATATGTGAAAGTTGGTGTTTAATTTTCATTTGCAGTTTTTTAGTTATCAGTGAGGTTGACTTTGTTTTCATGATTATTGACCTTTTTTTTTTTCCTTTTTGGTAGTGAATTATCTGTTCCTGTCCTTCACCTTTTTCCTGTGTCTGTGAGAGTTCCTTGTTTAGTAAAGATATTCTTTATTTGTATTTATTACCTTTTTTCAGTTTATACTTTGGAATTTTAGCACCTCTTCATTGTTTTAATATTTCATACCAGTTTATAAAGTAGCCTTTGCAATTTATGAATTACATTATTTTATTCTTCAAATTAGAAGTCACTTACAAAGGGACAAAGAATAGGATACAAAATACAAAGCAAATTTTTAGTCATGTTTTTATACTCAATGAAAATGAGTATCTAATTTACTGTAGTATTTAAGTAACAGGTGTTTTAGGGAGGAGTACATTCACCATAGCTGTTAGTTACGTATTTGTAGCCACTGTCTCACCAACCCTGATAAGAAGGAAGCCATAGTACAGGGGAAGTTAAAGGTTAGAATTCTTTTGCTGACTGAAGGCTTAATGGGTAATAACGATAATAAAAACAATAATAATATTTAGTGATTGTTATTGAGTTCTTATTACATGCCGAGTATTGTGACCTTATAGAATTTGAAGTCAGCAAAAGGGAATTATTCATCTCATAATTCTCTGTTGCTGTGGTCTGAAAGAAAATACTGGATTGGCTGGACTGTCAGTGTGATCTTGAAAAAAATGTGTGTTTTATGGAGGCTTTTGGCTCTTATGTAACTAATTTTTTCCTTTAAAACTCTACAGGATTTGGTTAAGCAGTATAATACCTTAATAGAAGAAATGCTTCAAGTCCTCATCTATATTGTGGGTAAGAGTAAAAGATGTTTTGAAACAGAGCATGAGTTACTTTATAGAGAGAACATTAATAAGAACTCTAAGTTACTTTGTTCTTCTCCCAAATATAGCAGAGAATATTAGAGATTAATGTGACTAATGTGACTGATACGTTTAGAAACTCATCTTTAGAAAAGCACAGCTATTACATCTTCATTTTTCAATACCTGATTTGTAATTGTTTGGACTTGTTTGTAGAGGTCTGGAATATAATTATCCTAGTTAGAAACATAGATGTAAAATAAGTATATGTTAGGTGCTAAAAATTTTTTAAATATATGTAAAATTTCAATGTAACATGCATCTAAGTAAGATGTATTTTCATCCGATTCAATTAAATTACTTTGTGCCAATATTGGCCTTACTTCTGCTTTTATATATTCTATATTATAGTCTCTTGATTTTACCAGCTGTGTAAAAGTTCTTAACTTCTTATTCTGGCTCTTGTTTCTACTTTACTGTAGGAGAGACTGCTTTGTATTAATAGTTCCTGGTAAGGATTCTAGCCATTAGCCAAATCTGAAAACATGGGTTTATTTCACTTGCTGTTTGTCAGGAGCTAGTTACTGGCCTAGCTGCTTGTCTCAGCGGAAAGTGTGGTAAACCTTCATTGCCACATGAGATGTAAATCTTCCAGGCACCAACTCTTCTGAAATATTTCCAGAGTATTCTGTAGGAAACTTCTGGAAAAAATGGACAAGTTAAAAATGTGCGAAATATTTTTAAGTTGATGATATACTTTATTAGATTACAGAAACTTAAGGGGAATTTTTGTGTTTGTTCTTGGAATACTATGAAGAATTTCTGCTACTGCTTATTAATACTATGTATTAGAATTGTCAATAGGTTTTGGTGTTTTATATTTTCACTATTTTACTATTGCTATTATATTACTGTTATTTTGTTTACCTAAATTCATTGGATATTTCCTTCTGTGTCATTTTATTTTTAGTTAATACTAGCTACATTTCTAAGTTTATTACTTTTAAGAGCCATCATTTTTTAAAAAGTGTATGTATGTGTAAAATCTCTGATAATATTACAGAGAAAACATCAATAAGTATAAAAGATTTGGATTAGGAATCATAAGATCTAGTCTTGACCTTGCTATAAACTAACAAGAGCTAGTCTTGACCTTGCTATAAACTATCAAGAGCATGCCATTTACATTTTCAGGGGCTCAGATTCTTGATTCGTAAAGTGTAAAAGTAATCTACATGATCTCTAAGATTCTTTCTAGCATGAAACTTAGAGGGTACTGTTCTGGTGAAAAATTGAAAATTACAATATATTTAAAGAGTAATGAATCTGTTGAGAGTGAATTAAATTAACAAAATGCCATTGTTTTGCTGATTTGTAAAATTCAGATCTCTTAGACAAAAAAAAAAAAAAATTCCTGTCTTTGTACTCTAATTCCCCTCTTATAGATATCACGAGACTTTGTACACATGTAGTATTGAAAATCAATGGTGACATAAGATCAAATATATCAAGCCTTCTTTAGGCATTGGGAACTAGATGCTGTTGACACCAGTGACATTCCCATAGTTAAAATTAGCTATTTTCTCTCTCCATTTGGCAGTTTTTTGAGATAAAAAATAGAAATCTGATCATGTGGGCATGCTGGCAATAGCATCCATTCCTGACACACATTACTGTTTTGTCATTTAGCCTATAGAGATATTTTTAAGTATTTTGTCTTTTAGTTTTCACTTTGTTCTTTCTTAAATAACAAGTGGAGACAAACTTGAGGAAGATCTTGAAAGAAGAGCTGTTGTTTCATGATCCATTGTTGCTGTTTTTCAGTTGCTTAGTTGTGTCTGACCCTTTGTGACCCCATGGACTGCAGCATGTGACTTCCCTGTCCTTCACCATCTCCTGGAGCTTGCTTAAACTTATGTCCATTGTGTTGGTGATACCATCTAACTATCTTGTCCTCTGTCATCCCCTTCTCCTCCTGCCTTCCATATTTCCCAGCATCAGGGTCTTTTCGAATGAGTCAGTTCTTTGCATCAGGTGGCCAAAGTACTGGAGCTTCAGCTTCAGCCTCAGTCCTTCCAGTGAATAGTCAAGGTTGATTTCCTTTAGGATTAATGGTTTGATCTCCTTGCTGTCCAAGGGACTCTCAGGAGTCTTCTCCAATACCACAGTTAGAAAGCATCAATTCTTTAGCACACAGCCTTCTTTATGGTCCATCTCTCACATCCATACATGACTACTAGAAAAACCATAGCTTTGACTATACAGACCTTTGTTGGCAAATTGATATCTTTGCTTTTTAATATACTGTCTATGTTTGTTATAGCTTTTCTTCCAAGGAGCAAGCATCTTTTAATTTCATGTTGTCCCATGATGGCCACTACCCTTTTTTTTGTTTTTTGGATTAGTAGTACATGCTTATTTAATTGAGGGGCTTTGTTTATATTCGAGTGTGTGTATATTAATGTGTGTGTGTTTAAGTTAAGACAAGCCCTGTGTTACTCAGATCTCTGTATTTTTCTTCCTCTTTCAACATATAGACTGTTGTTCAGGTTTAGAAACATGTTCAAATAACTTTTGGTCACTCTCTCATAGATTTGATTTAATGCAGTGTTCTTGATTTAAGTGGAAAGCAATTAACTCTTACTTTTTCTTTTCATTTTTGCATTAGGAGAGCGTTACGTACCTGGAGTAGGAAACGTGACCAAAGAAGAGGTCACAATGAGAGAAATTATTCACTTGCTTTGTATTGAACCCATGCCGCATAGTGCCATTGCCAAAAATTTACCTGAGAATGTAAGTCCAGTTTTGTCTTTTTACTCCATTCACATCAAGATAGGATAGTTTTTTCTTTTCTTTAGTTGGAAGCTCTTGAAGTTTTAGGAAAATTTATTTTGATTTTCAGATATAAAACTCTCACCATTAATTTTTTAGTAGTATAAACCTTAATTCTGGGCTTTGGGGCATTAGGAAGCATTTTAGAGATATCCTGGCTATTTAGAAAACACTTTAGAGCAATAAACTCTTTAATTTTTTTACTTTAACATAAATTTTCTCCAGAGGAAAAGAGAACTTTGTGAAATACTGAAACTATTTGGGTGGTGTGTTAGTCTGGGTCTTCTGAGAAGCAGATATGAAGACAAAACATTTAAGGTTTTATTAGGAACAATGACTGTGAGAGGATTGATGAGGGAGCTGGGAAAGGCTGGGGGAGCCATCAAGCTGTAGTGCAAGTCTGATTCCAGATGAAGAAAGAGGGAAGGAAGATTAGGTAGGAATGTCCTGGACTGCTGGGTAGTCTAATCAAGGTTTGATGCCTTCCCATGCCTCCCTGAGTGAGCCTGCATTAGTGTCTCTGTTCCTCTAACTAGAGGTCTGCAGGGTGCATTCTCATGGCCATTCCACATGATATTTACATTCAGTATTGTTGATATTTAAGCAGTAATCCTAAAGATTATAAGTCATAATTTTTAACATATTTTTAAATTATGCATTAGAACAATGATTCTTATAAGAGGTTAAACTTACCTTTACTATCAAGGCTTTCCAGAGAAGTAGAATAGAAATAACCCCTGACTCTTGGTCATTTTTCTTGCAAAATATCCATAGTGCTTTTCTAGTTTCACTGTTAACTGATTCTCAAACTTTAACCATATCACCTTCATAATTTCTGCACATCTGTCTACCAATTTTAGAAATTACTAGTACATTTTAAAATTACAATTTAAATTTTTCTAGTACAACTTAAAATTTTCCCTTAGCATCTTTCTAAGCAACAATACAATGAAATAGTAGGTTTGACATTTTAGATTAATTTTTTCTTAATACATGTTAAGATAAATGAATAATTGTTCAAAAATTTAAGGATATATGTGTACCACATAAAAACAATTTCACATACCAGTAGTGATATACATACCATCAGTTTAGTTCAATCACTTAGTCATGTCCAGCTGTTTGGGACCCCATGAACTGCAACATGCCTGGCCTCCCTGTCTATCACCAACTCCCAGAGTTTGCTCAAACTCATGTCCATTGAGTCAGTGATGCCATCCAACCATCTCATCCTCTGTCATCCCCTTCTCCTCCCACCTTCAGTCTTTCCCAGAATCAGGGTCTTTTCAAATGTGTTAGTTCTTCACATCAGGTGGCCAAACTATTGGAGTTTCAGCTTCAACATCAGTCCTTCCAATGAATATTCAGGACTGATTTCCTTTAGGATGAACTGGTTGGGTCTCCTTGCAGTCCAAGGGACTCTCAAGAGTCTTCTCCAACACCACAGTTCAAAAGCATCAATTCTTCAGCACTCAGCTTTCTTTGTAGTCCAACTCTCACATCTGTACGTGACTACTGGAAACACCATAGCTTTTACTAGATGAACCCTTGTTGGCAAAGTAATGTCTCTGCTTTTTAATATGCTGTCTAGGTTGGTCATAACTTTTCTTCCAAGGAACAAGCGTCTTTTAATTTCATGGCTGCAGTCACCATCTGCAGTGATTTTGGAGCCAAAAAAATAAATACATACCATATTTAAATAAATAAATACCAAAAATAAATAAATATATACCATAAATACCGTAAATAAATACCAAAAAAATACATAGCATATTTTGCCAAAAAATAGCAAGCTTTAATGTATACCCTTACTTTTCACTCCTTTCAAGTACATTTTTAAAGGAGGCTAGAGCTAAATTTCTTAATTTTTGCAGGGCTATAGGAACCTATGAGCTTGCTTTAGTATATTGACTAAGTCCTTATCCTGATTTTAAATGACTTCATTGAAAAAAAGAAGAAGATTCCTTGTTGGGACTTCCCGGTAGTCCAATGGTTAGGACTCTGCCTTTCCCCTGGAGGGCGTGTGGGTTCAATTCCTGGTTGAAGAACTAAGATCCCACATGGGATGTAGCTTGGCCAAAAAGAAAAATAAAATTTTTTTGTTAAAGGAAAAGTTCAAGCCAATTTGGAAAAAAAAAATTATAATTGCGGAAGCCAGAATATATTTGGACATCTATATATGTGTTTTACCATAGATCCTATTTATTTTGTTACCTTGGTTTTAGGGATTAGCTCAGCATGGACATGTGCTTAAATGATGTGGGTGAGTAACATACTAGATAAATAAAATAACAGTTTCTTTGAATTATTGGTTGTATGTATATACATATACGAGGGCAAATTTAGATTACATTTCTTCCTTAAGCAGTTTATACAGGCGTCTTACCTCTGTTAAGAAATCCATCCCTCAAAACAAAGCTAATAGGTTTTAGACCTAATTTTTAAATATTGGAAATTGATCTTATTTTGAATTATTTTTAAAACACTCAAAAATGCTTTGAAACGGTGTTTCAGTTCACAGTAAGAGAAAACAAAGTCATTATGTGAAGGTAAAAATGACAAAAATATTGTTTCAACAGGAAAATAATGAAACTGGCTTAGAGAACGTCATAAACAAAGTGGCCACATTTAAGTAAGTACTTAATATTTATGCTTATTCTGAAAGGTAGGCCAATTTTTGTCTTGTAATTTGAATTCTTGTAGAAGTTCTGAAGTTCTTTCTTAAACTGCTAAAAACAGAATCCAAGTATAGACAGAGATCATAGGTGAGATCTAGGGGTACTGTAGGCACTTAGTACCTGTATGCTGAAGAAGTGAGTATTTTTTGGCAAACCAATGAGAACTATCCACTTTTTATATTAGGTGACTTAATAAGTAAACAAACCTTTCTGATAGTCTCTTTCCCATCAATTCTAAGCCATGACTTCATTTATTCTATTAAATTTTCATTTTGTATACTAATTTAAAATATTTCTCTGCTAGGATTAAAACATTTTGCAATCATTTGATTCTTTGAGATGTGTAAAATGGAAATAAGATTTTAAAAGGTTAAAAGGTTAATTCTTGAAATTAAAATAATTGATACTAGTAGTGAATTTCTACTTGTTATTGTCATGTATTCATAAATAAATTGCTAGTATCAAATACCTTTAAAAATAGAATATAGCTTTTTTATGCTCTAATAATATTCAGGAAGATATTTCACTTACTTTGATAGAGAGCAAAAGCCATTTAATGTGCAGTATGCTCCTTTTGGCTTTGGTGTTTTTCCTTATAGTTCTCTATAGAGGATCACTATTTTATTTTCATTTATGATTTCCTAAGGACATGATATCTTAACTGCTATTTTAGATTTCGCCTTAGACAATGTAGGCTTTAGTTGAATAGTCAGTCTTAGGCTTCAGAGGCTAAAAACAAAGCCTTAGGGATTTAAGTAGGGCATGGAATCAGATCTACATGGTATAAAATAAACTTTTTCATATTTGTTTAAATTTCATAATTATGAGCCACAACTGTTACCAGGACTTTGAGCTTACAGTGTTAAATTTTTTAGTTTATTTTCATGAAATGAAATTTGTCATTCAATTTAAGCAAGCTGAATGAGGTATGATTGTTTTCTTTCTCTTGATTTTAAGATTAATTTTTAGGTTCTTACTTTGTGTTACTCTATACTTCAAGAGCAGTGCAGTTCACCTCTGTATTTTCTGTCTTTTTAGGAAACCTGGTGTATCAGGCCATGGAGTTTATGAACTGAAGGATGAATCACTGAAAGACTTTAATATGTACTTTTATCATTACTCCAAAACACAGCATAGCAAGGTATGAAAAGTTACCCTTTTCAGTAAATAAACCGAAAATGCTTTAGGCTTTCCAGCTCCATAGGCAATTCCCTGGTTTTTCTGTAGTTTCATACTGGTTTTCATTATTAGAGGGCATTATCTCACCCAAGAAATTAAAATTGAGTCAATAATACTATCTAGTATGTAGTCACTATTCAAATTTTCCTGATTATACCAAAAATATTCTTTATAGTAGTGTTGGGGTAGGAGGATTCAATCAAAGATCATGCACTTCATTTGCTGTCGTGTTTCTATAATCTCCTTTAATTGGGAATACTCATTTTGCCTTTTTTTGTTTTTCATAACATTGACATTTCTGTCAATGTCAACTAGTATAGACTAGTTGTCTTTTAGAATGTCCAGTATTCCGGATATGTCTAATTTTATTCCCATGAGTAGATTCAAGCTAAGCATTTTGGAGCAAGAATACTACATAGGTGACATACTGTATCTCATCAGTAAATGCATAATGTCTGTTCTATTAAGGGTGATGTTAAGTTAGATCACTTAGTTAAGGTGATGAGTGATGTTAAGTTAGACCATTCAGTTAAGTTTGATGTCTGGCTTTGTTGTTATAAAATGAATAATTTCCAGTTTTTAGTACAATGCCCTGTATATAATAGACACTAGGTAAATATTGTTGACTGAAAGAAATGGGGAACTAAATTAGTGATGAGGATTATTACCATCTATTTTGCAGTGACCTTCCCTAGGACGATGATTTTGTTTCTGGAATAAGGTAGCATTTGAATACATATTTCAGTATGTAAAATATTTTGGTAGGTTTCCTGCCTACTTCAGAGTACTCCATTTGTTTCATGCTTGTCAAGTGTTATATTTTAAGATAGGCCTTTTTTTTTTCAATATATATAGGCTGAACATATGCAGAAGAAAAGGAGAAAACAGGAAAACAAAGATGAAGGTAAAAAGTGAGATTCTGAGTTGACTGACTTTGTATTCTGATTTTGTAGCAGTAAAGCATATAGTGTTTTGTTTTTGTTGTTTTTTTAAGTGAGCAACTAATGGAATGCAAAGCACCCTTTGTTTCTTGTTGACATATTAAGGCATAGTGTACATCAGTGATGATAGAATTTTAAATTTTAACAAATGGAGTTTATTTTGGGTGACTTACATAGTGATTCATATTTCCCATAGTATAGATGTTTTTAGTGCTTTATAGATAACAAAGATCCTGTGTTGTTTTACATGTAGTATATGACTCTGATATTTGCAATTTAGCATGTCATATAACCCAAATAAAATTATAACTGTTTATCTCTTCTGACATTGATCTCCTGCCCACCTTAGCATTACCACCACCACCACCTCCTGAATTCTGCCCTGCTTTCAGCAAAGCAGTTAACCTTCTCAATTGTGATATCATGATGTACATTCTCAGGACCATATTTGAGCGGGCAGTAGATCCAGATTCTAACTTGTGGACTGAAGGAATGCTCCAGATGGTATGTATCCTAAAAGTATTTTCTCTCTTTCAGATACTTTCTTTACTTCATAGAGGTCTTAAGGGCCTGGAGAAGATCCCTAGTCTACCTTTCTGACCTTCAGTTAGAACCACAGCTAGAGCACCTGAGACCTAAAAGCCATTGAAAACAGCTCAGATGTGACACAGATTTCCTTGTGACACAGTCTCAGGTTTTTAGGATCCTTACTCTTGGGAATCATTTGCATTAAAAAAAAAATAAAAATAAAAGCAGAGGAAAAACGGAAAAGGCCTATTCCTGCTAGTAATAAATTGGCATGTCATTATCGTATCACAGTTAGTTTCCTATATTTTTATTTCACATGTACTATTTCATAGGGTTGTTTGAGACTTAGCTCATTAAATGGAAGCAACTATTTTTTTCTCCATACTGTTAGAGATAAGTTACTTAATAGTGTCACCTTTGGTAGCACCTGCCTAACTGAATTTCCTTGACTGTTACTGACCTAGAGGCTCTAAATGATGTCATACTCTATGTGTACCTCACGTTTTTTTCAATAACAGTGGTAAATAAATGCAGTAAAACTTTCAACCCATAGAGACATATTTAAAATCAAAAGTTAAAAATTTTCTCCCTGCCTCCTAACGCATATATAAAAGGTTTGTGTCTTTCGGAAGTTATTCCACATTAGTGCATATAGGCCTAACACATACTCAGTAGCTGCATATTCCATTATGGACATCTATGATACATTTAACTATCTCTTATTAATAGGCTTTTAGGTTGTTTTTAGGTCTTTGTATAATAAAGAACACTTTCCAGGTGACTCAGTGGTAAAGCATCTGCCTGCCAGTGCAGGAGATGTGGCTTCAATCCCTGGAGGAGGAAATGGCAACCCACTCTAGTATTCTTGCTGAGAAAATTCCATGGACAGAGAAGCCTGGCAGGCTACAGTCCACGGGATTTCCAAAGAGTTGGAGATGACTTAGCAACTAAACAACAGAATCCTACTCATGAGGGTGCACACACACATAATAAAGAACACTAAAATGAACGTTGTATAAATACCTTTGTGTACTTAAGTAAGTGAATCTACCACACTGATTCCTAGTTCTGGGTCTGTATGTTTACATTACTGATAGATATTGTCTAATTGGCCTCCAAAAACATTATACTGGTTTACTTTCCCATTACCAGCGTGATGAGAAATGCCTGCTTCCTAACACTTTTGTCACTCCTGTATTATAATAAGCTCTAAAATTTGCCATTTAATAGGTGAAAAATAGATGATCTTGTTTCACTTACATTTCTTTAAGTGAGGCTGAATGTTTTATTTGTTTATTTCTTGACTGTGTAATGCAGCTCGCAGGAACTTCCCTGACCAGGGGATTTAACGCAGGCCAAGGCATTGGAAGCCTAAAATCTTAACCAGTAGGCCACCAGGGAACCCCCAAGGTTGAACATTTTTCATACGTGTATATATCATTTCTTTCTCTGTGAACTGCTTGTTCATAAACTTTGCACATTTTTTTACCTATCAGATTGCTTATTTTTATACTTCTATTTAAAATATACTTACCCGAAGAAGCACAGTTTTAAAGATCTTGTCCTATTTTCCTCTTTCAGGCATTTCATATTCTAGCATTGGGTTTACTAGAAGAAAAGCAACAGCTTCAAAAATCTCCTGAAGAAGAAGTGACATTTGACTTTTACCATAAGGCCTCAAGTATGTTTTAGTATCATTTTCAGTAGTTTCGACTACTTGTCAATTTGTAATGGAAAATTTAATTGATGGAGTTTTTTTTCCCCTTATTTATTTTTTTAATCTATTTTTTAATTGGAGGAAAATTGCTTTACAGTGTTGTGTTGGTTTCTGCCATACAGCAATGCAAATTAGCCATAATTATACATATATCACCTCCCTCTTGAGTTTCTCTCCCTCCTCTCACCCCGCCCCTCTGGATCATGACAGAGTGCTGGTCAGGCACTTCTCACCAGCATCTGTTTTACACATGGTGGTGAACATACGTCTGTGCTACTTTCTTCATTTGCCTCACTCTCTCCTTTCCCCACTGCGTCCACAAGTCTGTTCTCTGTCTGCATCTCCATTCCTTCCCTGAAAATAGACTCATCAATACCATTTTTGTAGATTCCATATATATATATAAATATATGATATTTATTTTTCTGACTTACTTCATTCTGTATAATAGGCTCTAGATTTATCCACTTCACTAGAACTGACTCAGATGCGTTCTTTTTTTTATGGCTGAGTAATATTTCATTTTATATATGTACCACATCTTCCTTATCCATTCATCTGTCAATGAACATCTAGGTTGCTTACATGTCCTACTGTAAATAATATAGTGCTACTATGAACATTAGGATACATGTGTCTTTTTCAGTTATGGTTTTCTCAGGGTATATGCCCAGTGGTGGGATTATTGGATCATATGACAGTTTTGTTCCTAGTTTTTTAAAAAATTTCTATACTATTCTCCATAGTGGCTGTATCAATTTACATTCCCACCAACAGTGCAAGAGGGTTTCTGATAAAGTTTAGTTAGTCCTTAAGATGGAAAACTCTGAAATTGCTTTAAATCTTTTTCTAGCATCTTTAGTTTTTAAAATTTTCAATAGTGCAAATAATGTTTTTTAATCCTCACAACAGTCCTTTTACTGCACAATCTCACCCCCCCCCCTTTTGTGGGGGCTGCATACATTGAAGCTTTCTTACTTTCATTCCTTGTCTCAGTATTATCAAATATACGCTGCTATATCAACCATAATATTCACTGTACCCATCTATGAAGGTTATTGATGTTTCTGAATTTAAAATGACTGCAGAAGTCTGAGTGAATGATAATGTGTTTGCATCGTTTTCAACCTAGAAGAGCAGGATAGGTTTAGATTAGATTTTTATTAAATGCTATGTCATTAAAACAGTTTTTTCAGAGCACATTCTAAGAACATCTGATTTATAAAATCAATAAGAGAAAAGCATCTCATTTTCTATTTAAACACTTTTTTAAAAAATTCTTGCATACAGCCTAAACCCATTCCGTTTATGGATATGACAGCTCTCACTTCCATATTTTTGTGAGCTTTGGTTCTCAGTATTTTTACTAGACAGTGAGTGAAGTAAGGAAAGGCAAGAGACAGATCACTAAGGGTAGTTTACACTTTGCAGACCCAGTGGAAAATGTACAAGAGAGACCTAAAGTAATTCCAGTTTTTCAAGTTATTTAATTTACTATTTGGTACTTCATGTGATTGCAGATAATCAATGTAGTTAAGGGATTGAGTCCAAACTTTATCAATGTGAATAACATTAACTATAAATTAAAATTTATATGTAATTATGAAGATACATGTTTATGATGTAGAATTTTTGTGTTTTAAAAAAGGATTGGGAAGTTCAGCCATGAATGCTCAGAATATACAAATGCTTTTGGAAAAACTCAAGGCAATTCCACAGTTAGAAGGCCAGAAGGACATGATTACGTGGATACTCCAGGTAAACCTAAAAATAAACGAATCCTATCTTGGTTTAAATATTTAAGAATCCTAGGAGAAGGAAACGGCAACCCACTCCAGTACCCTTGCCTAGAAAATCCCATGGACGGAGGAGCCTGGTGTCCATGGGGTATCTCAAAGAGTCAGAACTGAGCGACTTCACTTTCATCAATAAATTACAATTTTCAAACTCAAAAAAAAAAAAAAAAAGAATCCTCTGTTTGCCTCTAAGGTTAAATCACAGTATTTGCTAATTGTAAAATTATTTGTTACTGATCTTCATGGTCACTTGTAATTTTTCATGTTAGTAATACTAATTTCCCTATGTTTTAGTGGAGGGGTCTTTTTAATAAATTAAAATTTATTTTGTTAGTCAGTAAATATGTATTGTAAACCTGCTTTGTGCCATGCTCATTTCTAGACTCTGAAAAAGATAAGGTGCTTGTTATCATGGAGTATACATTGAGATACAGACAATAAACAAAAAAATATCAGGATAATTCAGTAGATGAGTAGGGGTAACTTTAGATGGGTAATCAGAAAAGGCTGGCTTTAGGTAGTAACTTGGAACTGAATGACATGGGGCCAGTCTTACAGTAATCTGGGAAAGTACTCCTGATTGAGGAGACGGCAGTGCAAAAGCTCTGAGGTGGCCAGAGACAAGGCTAGTGTGACGGGAACATAATGGGGAAGGTAGAGAAAGGTAGGCAGCAAAATCAGAGACGTTGCCAGGGGCCAGGTCATATGGGATCTTACAAGTCAAGGGTAAATGGATTGTAGGGGCAAGAATAAAAACAGGAACACCATTAAAAGATGACTACAGTAAACCTAGTAAGAAATGAGCCTGACATAGGCTAGAGGGCAGATGGCAAGAAGCTGGACTGAGTCAGGTATGATGTGATGGTAGGAACTATAGAACTTGCTGATAGATTTGATGGAAGGAATGAGAGAAATCAAAGATGACTTAACTTGGAGCTTGAACTATTGAGTAGATGGCAGTGCCTTTGGGGAGAAGTTGATGAGATGTAGAGAAGAGAGGTCAGGAATGTTACTTTAATGGAAAACCCTCCAACTGGAAACATGGAACCAAGGTTATGAAGTTTCTTCTCACTGTATTTATTAAAATATTTTTATGTTATCAGCTAGATATTATTTTGATAATTAGAATATAGAGTGGTTATTTGCCACATTTATATCAATTGGAGATCTTTGTACTGCTTTGTAATTCAAGCAGTCTGTCCTTTTGATTACTTAATCAGAAATACTTCTTAAACAAGTGTGATGTAATTTGATATGTAACTATAAGATAATGTTATAACCAAGATTTTTCTTGAAGATTTCATGAATATTTAGTATTTTTCTTAAACCTACCAATATAATCATTTTAAAATATAAAACAAAAACAAATAAAAGAAGTGAAGTAGATAACTATTTTATAGATTTCATTCATATGTGGAATTTTTTTTTTCATATGTGGAATATTAAATTAATTGATGAAATTAAATAAATAAACGAATAGATCAAACCAAAACCAATCACATATATACAGAGAACAGAGTAGTGATTACCAGAAGGAAGGGAGTAAGGGGAGAGTGAAATGGGTAAAGGGAGTCAAACTGTATCATAATGGATGGAGACTAAGGTTTTGATGTGAGCATGCTATAGTGTACAGAGATGTAGAAATACAACATTGTGCACATGAAACTTGTAGAATGTTACAAGCCAGTGATAACCTCAATTAACAAAAAGTGAACTGAACTATCATTTAGTCCAACATTTATATCCTATGTAAATGGTGTTATAAATTGGAGATCTGGCCCTGAAAGTTTATTTTTCTATTACATACCAAAGTTCATTGTCAAACTATATAAAAAGCACAAATGTCTGATCTTATAAACATTAGATATTTTATCTAAATGGTTAATATAAAGTTTTGTTGTAAGTTTCTTGTGGGAGGTTTTCCCACATGAAACTGAGGCTCTTTCAAAATATAAATACTGTAAGTTTTATGGATGTGCTATCTTATTTCTGAAATCTTGATATTTATTATTAATAAAAAGAATGATATAGCTCTTCCTGGGCACTGACTGCAGAGGTAGCCATCCCCTACTTGGCATCATGGCCATTCTCATAAAAGCCCAAGATTGTCAAAAAGAGGACCTGAGGACAAGAAGGTCATCTGGCACCAGTCAGGCCAATATGTCAAAATTAAATGTAACTGAAGAAAAACCAGAGGCATTGACAGTGGGATGCCAGAAGACTCAGGGGCCAGATAATGTTGGGAGCAACAGGAAAACAAAGCACATGCTACCCAGTGGCTTCCGAAAGTTCCTGGTCCATGACATTGAGGAGCTTGAGGTACTGCTGGTGTGCAACAAATCTTACTGTACACCAAATCTTATTGTACAAACAAATCTGTCTCCTCCAAGAACTGCAAAGCAGTTGTGGAGAGAACAGCCCAGCTGGCCGCCCGAGTCACCAGTCCCTGTGGCAGGTTGTGTAGTGAGGATAGCGAGTACGCAACAAATGTGCATGTTGTGTCAATAAAACCGTAAAACTCAGACATGAAAAGAGCAAGATAGATCTGTGTAAGCTACTTGCAAACACCTCTAAAGATAAATGATTCAATGAAAATGGAAAGTAGGAAGCAACATATAATAGTAGGATCAGTTTTTATGAGAATATATATAAAAAAATACATATTCTGATTTTTTTTTCCTGCAAAGACATGCTAATTATCTTTAAATTCAGTTGATTTGGGTGAGAGGGACTGGCATCAGGAAGAAAAGATTTCACTTTCCATATTATATCTTTGTCTTTATGTCTTTGCCTAGCAATGTTATTTGAAATTAAAAAAAATTTTTTTCCACTAGAAAACAGAGGTATGCTTATCCTTGCTATATTTATATGTATGTGTGTATGCGTGTGTGAGTGTGTGTGTAAACAGCTTAAATGAAAGACATTTGGAAACATGACAAAATCAGATGAGTGAATGTTTCTGTTCCTGTTCAATTTAACCAAACTTTAACCAAACTTTTTTTTTCAACATTTCGTCTGTTTTTCACAGATGTTTGACACCGTGAAGCGATTAAGAGAAAAATCTTGTTTAATTGTAGCAACTACATCAGGATCAGATTCTATTAAGAATGATGAGGTAATAACATTATAATGACGGAGATGTTCATCTCTGTCTTTGAACTTCACTGGCATGAGGGAGCTGCTTCTGTTAGGTACAAGGAACCTATTTATTGTAAGATATATAGGAAAAGCAGAGGAAATTGCTTTTCAGTGGAGCTCTGTTGAAAAATACCATATTTTATTAATTTTTGAAGTATTTTAATATCAGAAGTTAGAATGTCTTACAATCCATGCCTTCTTAGTATTTAATCAGTAGCATTCGTAGTGGAACACAGGATTATGGTGCATCTTAAATTCAATAAAATGCAGTAATATTTAGGTCATGAATTTTTCCATAGTATAATGAATCAGGTTTTGAGGATTCCAGTCTTAAAATTGTTAAAATATTTTTACTTGTGGTTATTAGCTATCTTTTCTAAAAGGAAAACACTGCTGTTAAGTTAAAATAAGTAAAAGGACACCAATATATCTCAGTAATGTTGTTAAAATTCTCATCCTTAACAACGGGTCTAGGAGTATCTGTTAGACATCACCAAGTTGATTTTAAATTGATTAAATGTCAGTCGTTAAATGGTTGACAAGTGATTCAGAATTACTATTTAATTTTGTTTTTTAATAATATACCTGCATTGAATATGAAAGGCAGTTTATTAGATATTTAAGGTACTTGGCCTTTTAAGTTAAAAAAATTTTTAATGAGTTGAATTATTGAAGTAAACAAAAGAGCAGTTAGTTGTATGATGTGATGAAGCCTGTATGTTGATTTTGAGACATCAGATCAAATCTAGGTTTACTATAGGAAATTTTTCCTAACTGAACAGTATTTGTAAATTTTAACAATGGATCTTACCTAATTGTTGTGGTCTCTTAATTCTCAGATTACTCATGATAAAGAAAAAGCAGAACGAAAAAGAAAAGCTGAAGCTGCTAGGCTGCATCGCCAGAAGATCATGGCTCAGATGTCTGCCTTACAGAAAAACTTCATTGAAACTCACAAACTCATGTATGACAGCACGTCAGAAATGTCTGGGAAAGAAGACTCCATTATGGAAGAAGAGAGGTAAAACAAAGCAAAACCAAAAATTAGCAATTCAGTTTTTCTTGAAGGAAAAATTATATATTCACTTTTAAATAATGTCTTTTCAAAATATATTTTAAAGTGAGAAATTACACTACTTTTAAGCTAGCAAGGACACAGTGAAACCTCTTAGTGGATGTAATTTTATGTTGATACACAGTTAAAGTATGCAGTAAAGTTTGTCAGGAACCTTTAGGCACAAAAAGATGAAGATAGAAACAGCAAAGATCAGCTCCTGTTATCTTGTATGCGAGGGCTTTTTTAGGTGCATGTTTTAGTTCATATATTCCACCTTATTTTTATATGAGTTCCAATAAAAATGACTGCTGTTACTATAGAATGGGGGAAAAAAAAAACTCTTCACCATGTTAGTTTTTCTTTTTTTTTCTAAAAAAGAAGACAGTGCCTAGAGTCATAGTCATGGAGAGCACATTGGAATATGTGTGCGTGTGTGCTCAGCTGCGTCTGACTCTTTACAACCCCATGGACTGTAGCCTGCCAGGCTTCTCTGTCCATGGGATTCTCCAGGCAAGAATACTGGACTGGGTTGCCATTTCCTCCTCCAGGGGATCTTCCCGACCGAGGAATGGAACCTGTGTCTCTTGTATCTTCTGCATTGACAGGCGGATTCTTTGCCACTGCACCACCTGGGAAGCACATTGGAATGGAAATCAGTAAACCTCGTATGACTATGGTGTGCTCTTAGGGAAATGAGTTAACTTTCTGAGAGTAGTGCTTTGTAGGCTGTTATTTAGATACAGTAAGAAAAGGGAGGAGGCAAAATAATGGTACTTTGAAAGCACTCCAATTTAAAATATTGAAAATACCTTCTGTGCTTATTTTTAAAAACAAGCTTTCAGCGCTCTTTAAAATCATGTGAGTTGTGGATATGTTTAGGAAATCGTGCTTTTACAATAACAGTAGGAACATGCCATACATAATATATCTGTAATCCTGAAGCTGAGCACCCTGGCAAAGAATCACAAAGATTATTGACTCAATATTTTAAAGATTAAAATACGTATATATGATGGTAAACTATCCTGGTATGACAACAGTAGTAAAACTAAAAACTAATACAAAATTTAAAGCAAGTAAGAGTCCCAGCCCCCTCAATATTACATATTAACAATATAATATTTGTAATGTAATGAACAAGAGACTATTGTATATTTATTTAAACAAGAGGTTTAAACAGAAATGTACTCAGAATTAATTAGTGGCCCTAATGCTTTCAGAATATTTTTATTGCCTGATTGATTGTACACATAATTTATGTGTTCTCATTGAGAACAATTCACAGTAACACAGTAAGTTCGCTTTAAGCATCCTCTACATTCCTGGTCCTTCACAGATAACCATTGTTATAAGTAACTGTTGTTCTAGGTGTCTTTCTACATGTTTGTAAACGTATGTATGTGAATAATAATGAATCTTGTTTTGTGTGTTTTAGTAGCTTTTTAAAATGTTATCATACTTTGTCTGCAGCTTGCTTTTTCACTCTGTCTTTTAAATCTTTCCATGTCAATACTGATAGATATGGAGTGTAGATTCTATATCATTCTTCACAACTGCTGAATAGTATTCCATATTATAGATATACAGTATTTATCAGATTTTGGACACAAGGTGTTTTTCCCCTTATTTCCCAATTTTTCCATATTACAATGTGTCAGAACATTTTTATTTGTCTCCTTTTGCAATTCTACAAGTTCTTCTCTAGGGTGGAATCTATTAAATGAAAGGACTAGGTCATGAGTATTTAAAATTTTAATAGATACTACCACATTGCCCTCCAAAGTAGTTGCACCAGTTTCTACTCCCAGCAGTGTATGAAGAGTTCCTATTTCTTTCATTCTCACCAATACTTAAAATTATCAGCACTTGAAAATATTTGATACAATCAAAATTATAAATTTGTGCCATTCTGAAATTCCCTGATTAGTTAGTACTAGGTTGAGCATCTTTTCTTATGATTATTCACTAGCCTGTTACATTTTGTCTTCCAGGTATCCTTTGCCCATCTATATTGGGTACTTTACTTTTGTCTTACTGATTTCTAGAAGTCCTTTAAGATTATAGATATTAAAGTTTGTTCCATGTTTCCCATATTTTTCCCTGTTTATTTAAAATTAATTATGAAATTTTAGCTATAGTGAATTTTCAGTGTTAATAGAGAGATTTGTCAGTTTTTTAGAGTTTTAGCTGTTTATATCTTGTTTAAGAAGGCTTTTCCTATCCCAGGATAACAAATATGTTTTCTGCCTGAGTACTGAATGAAATCCTGCACTCCTTTCTGCCCTCCCTCAGAGATACTCTGGTTATCTTGTAAGAATTTTCACTGTGCTGTTACATACAAATATATGTAGCCATGGAATGTGTCATTCAGCCTTTTGTTTTATTTGCATAAATGGCTTATGTATATATAATTCTTCAGTTTCCAATTTTCATTTAATATTATGTCTTGGAAATCTGTATATGTATGTTCTCACATATAAAACAAGCTCAGTGGCATTTGGGCAGCAGTTCTTTTTCATGATAAATTACAGGACATTTAGCGTCTCTGGCCCTTCATCTGTTAAAGTCCAGTCATGTCCCCTGGGCCTTCGATAACCAAAAGGTTAATTTTACCCACATGTTGCTGGGTGCCTCCTAGAATGTAAGACCATACCTAGCTGAGACCCATTTTTTAAAAACTGCATAGTACTCTGTATTACATAATTTCACTTACATTGATGATGACCATTTCATTTATTTCCAGTTTGTTCGATGATACATAATATTTCAGAGAGCTTCTTGCACAGATAGATAGGCAGTATTATGCAGCATGGCCTGTGAAATCAGATCATCTAGGTTAAATCCTAGCCCAGTTACTTCCTAGATGAATCATTAAGTAAGTCTCATGCCATCTCTAGGCTTCAATTTCTTCATCTGAAAAACAGAGATAATAATAGTACCTACCTTATAGAATTGTTGGAAGGATTCAATGAAGTAGCATAACTTTTAAAGTATTTGAAACAGTGCCTCATATTGTAATTCATGCTTTGTGAATATTTGCTCTTATTTATTTTATTATTATTATTGTACAAACTGAGCGCATCTTATGAATTGCTAAATCATTAAGATGTATGTTTTTAATTTTAATAGCTACCAAAGTAGAATAGAAACTTAAATGCCTAATAAGTGGGAAAGGATAAAACTGTTATGGCACATAGAGTTAGGGTGCTGTACAGCCATTTAAAAATAATGTTTCTGAAGCAATTTTTATGATATGAAAAAACAACTAAGATATAAGTAAAGAAAACAGGACACAGACTCTATATATAATGTGATCTTAATTATGTAAAAAATGTTGTAACTGGAAAGCAGATGGGAAGGAAATACACAAGTGGTTATTTCTAGGTTGTGAGAGTATAATGCTTTTTGTTTTCTTCTTTATAGTTTTCTTGACTTTCCAAAATTTCTTAATAAGCATGCATTACTTTCGTATTATCAGTAAGTTAAGTATAATTGTAATATACATTCTACTGTGTGATCTGCATTTTTTTTTTTTTTTTTTGCACTTTGCAACACAATGTATTTTCTAGTAAGCAAATTAACTGGTAAAAGTCAGAAAAATTGTGGGGGGGGGGTAGATTTTAAGCTAATATTTCTATGTATAATTTTTATTTTATTATTTTTGTTCTTAAAGTTCTTGCCCTATAGTTACTTAAAATCTACCAAAGTATAAAGACAGTTGACCAAAATATGTGTCCTCATTTCTGGTCATTTCTCTTGGTAGCACCCCAGCAGTCAGTGACTACTCTAGAATTGCTTTGGGTCCTAAACGGGGTCCATCAGTTACTGAAAAGGAGGTGCTGACATGCATCCTCTGCCAAGAAGAACAAGAGGTGAAAATAGAAAATAATGCCATGGTATTATCGGCCTGTGTCCAGAAATCCACCGCCTTAACCCAGCACAGGGGAAAACCCATAGAACTCTCAGGGGGTATGTATTGTTTAATAGATGTCTTTTTGAGCATTTTTTTTCTTTCCTGTGTAATTAGAAAAATTACTATCTGAAAGAAGTTTGGGAATGAGGTTGTATTTAGCCTTATTTGGTCAGATCTCAATTTACCCATTTGTAAGATTCTTTAGTTTTTACATACCAAGTTGGCTCCTTTGTCTATTTTTTAAATTTTTGGTTTGCACAGGGCTACATTGCTCATTCTGTCTATCTATCCTTCCATCTCCATTTTGTTTTCCTGAACCTTTTGAAAGTAGGAATTCATGGCATTTCATCCCTAAATGTTTCCATGTGCATTTCCTAAAACTAATCTATCCAGTATTCTATGTCTACCATACTGGATATAACATTTAAGAAAATTAATAATTCAGGAATATCTTTTAATATAAAATCCATATTCAAATTTCCCCCAACTGTCCTCAAAAAGTCTTATTTTTAGCTAGACTTTCTTTTCTATTTAGGATTCAGACATGTTTCATATGTTGCTTTTGTTATGTCTGTTTTAATCTAGAATAGTCACTTGCCTTTCCTTTTTTTTTTTTCATGATAATAAGTTTTTTGAAGGATGCAAACTAGTTGGTTGTCCTGTACAGTGTTTTACATTGAGGATTTGTCTGATTGTTGCCATGTGATTAGGTTCTTGTTAAAAATTTTCTTGGCTGGAATACTAATTAGGTAATGTGTTGTATTAAATAATTCTTACATCACATTAGGAGTTAGTTATCTGCTTTATTTTTTAAATACCTTTGGAATAATAAAAATTTAAAAAAGGCTAATTTTTTTTTAATTAAAAGGATCTTTTATTATTACAAAGCTATTGGAAAATACAAGGAAGCAAACATTTTACTGTATTACCATATTTATACCACAGTTGTGAAAAAGGCTAACATTTAATGAATAGTGCTTTATGTGTATTCACTCACTTACTCCTCACAACAGCCCTATGATCTAGGTATCAATATTTGCTCCGTTTACAGATGAAGAAATTGTGCTTGAATCATAGAATATCACTTCACCAACTAAGATAATGCAACTTGAAACCTAATGAAACCCAAATAATGCAACTTGAAACTTAATGTTAAGATAAAAATGTACATTATAAATATTAGTTGTCATTAATCCAAGCTAATCATACCTCAAGTCTAGCTTTATGTTTTCCTCTTTTCACTTAACTATTATGAATATATATCCCACTACCCTGATATTCTTGAACATTCCTAAGAAAGTTTATGATTAGAATGTTAGAAGTGATAACCTCTTTTTTATTTGGTTTCTTTTTATGATTGTGGAACAGATGAATATATACCTCATATTTTGTCTTTTTGTGTCAGAAACCATGGACCCACTTTTCATGGATGCAGACTTGGCATATGGAACTTACACAGGGAGCTGTGGTCACGTAATGCATGCAGTATGCTGGCAGAAGTAAGTTGTCCTTCTGACATGTTCTTGAAAGAAGCTAGGAATATTGAAGTTCTCTAAAGGCCACAAAAAGGCATGTTTTCTCATGTCTTCTTTTCTTCTTATTTGAATAATTGAAGCAGTTTTAATTATTAATTTTGTTTGCATGATACTCATTATAGTATCACCCTTTGAAATTGGTGTGTAAAATTATCAACTTAAAATTTTCACTGTACTTTCTTTCCCAAAGGAATTAGTCTTTCTTGATCAGTATTTGTATAAAAAGTAGTTATCTTTATAAAAATCTGATTCCCCTCAAAACATACAATAAAAAATACCTCTGAGAGAATAGGACATGAAATTCTAGTTATATGTCTGGAAGAGAGAAAAATGCAGAAATATTTTTCTTGGGAAATATTTTATATCAGGTTTACCTTTTTGGCATCAGATTAAAATACATAATTTTCCTATAATTGTATTTACTACTTTGCTTGGTCATTGGAAACAGGGGGACATAGTGTCTGTATTGTTTATCTCCATGCTGTTGAGGCAGGAGACAGTTTTATCAATATAATTCAGTAAAACGATTTTAAATTTGTTTCTGCCCTGATGTGTTCTCCAGTTTGCCCCCAAAAGAATGGGCATGCTATTTCTTCTGTAATTTGTGTATTTTTGCATGTAGATTATAAAGATGTTTATTGAGGCAAAAATTCCAGATTTTATCACTTGGATTAGAGCAAAAATACATGTGGAGTTTCGAATGGACCTGTGTCTTGGGATTTTGCAGGTATTTTGAAGCTGTACAGCTGAGCTCTCAGCAGCGCATACATGTTGATCTTTTCGACTTGGAGAGTGGAGAGTATCTTTGCCCTCTCTGCAAGTCTCTGTGCAATACTGTGGTCCCCATTATTCCTTTGCAACATCAGAAGATAAGCAGGTATATTTAAATTAATGTTTTGGTTAATTTTTTAAAGTTGTCTTTAATCTTTTTCATTGTGACTGTTTTGATTATCAGATTATGAGTTTTTCTTTCTTTTTTTTTGCAATTTAAAGTAACATACAAATGCATTTTATTACTTGGATTCAACTTTAAAAATAAGATAAAAAGCCCCAATTTTTGGTTCCTAAAAGAACTGGAATGTTAATTTACTTGTCTACATGTTTTGTATCTTTCTTCTAATAGCCATTAAAGCAATAGAACTTTGCTCTCTATCTTAGCGCTCACAGAAGGAAAAAAGTTGCAAAGAATATCTGTTCCTTTCTTACAGTACTTTGCCAGCATTAGAGTTGCTATTTGGAGTTTGGTTACTCTTCAGATCCTTGTATTATTATTTTTATTCTATTTTCTAAAGACCCAAATGCTGTAGTTGTACAGATATGGACAAAATGTTAACTATAAATGTAAATGAAAACAATAGGTTTGTCTATGAATAGTTTTTTAGTGTTCAGAATAAGTTTTTAAACTTTTATATTCTGACCATCTGTGAATGGAACTTAACAGCAAATAACTATTAGTTTTTTATGACAGCTAGAACACTTAATTGTTTATTTCAATAGTTTAACGATTCTACGTGATGATAACACGTATTAATATTTATTATTGTTGCTATTAGTTTTTTTAACTCAATGAATTTGTAGTGATAGATCTTAGTTTTGCTCAAGAAAATTATTTTATTGATAAAAACTTAACATGTTTCCACAACAAAAGAGTTAAAGGTTGTAGGATTGGCAGTCAGGGCCAGTAAGTAGTTGCTCTGTCTCTACTATTCCATGTCATTAGAAAACACAATTTTGAATTGTCTTCTACTTAGTGTACTAGGACATAGAATGTCATCTTTTAGGAAGAAGGTGTCATCAGAAAGATTTATCTTTTATTTGTTGACTAACATGTTGTAAGCCTTCTACTCTATAATATAGTTTTTTTATTCTCAGTATAGTCTAATGAAGTAGATACTGTTAGTCCCATTTAAAGATGAGGAATTGGAGACTGTGAGTGGTTTTTACTTGTCCCAAGACAGACCAAGGATTTGAACCTAGACCTGACTCTAAAGCCTCACCTAACTATACACAGGTTGGCTAGTGGTAGAGAGCTCACCTGTCAATGCAGGAGACCTGGGTCCGATCCCTGGGTTAGAAAGATCTCCTGGAGAAGGAAATGGCAACCCACTCCAGTATTCTTGCCTGGGAAGTCCCATGGACAAAGGAGTCTGGTGGGCTCACAAAGAGTTGGACATGACTTAGTGACTAAACAGTAGCAATAACCACAACCATAAACAAAAATAAATCATAATAAAATAAACTAACAACTTCTTGTTAACCTCTGCAAGCCTATTTTACACAGTGGTTTCCCAAGTAAGAATTATTAACATGTAAATTATTTTCTAAGGAATATTCAGCACTTTCTTTCCTTGATATCTTTAAGAATAGGATGTTTCAGGGCAGTCCTTTCTAAAGTTAGACTGATCCTTACAGGTAGGTCTCTTCAAGCCCCAGGACACTTGTTGCAACAATTTTAATCTGTAGTAACAATTTTGTTACTTAGGATCTGAAAAACATAATTATACATAACATTTTTATTAGTCATTTGAGTATAGTGGGAATATATTTGCCTCTTTTGTTAGAAAGTCATTGTGAGTATAACCTGAATCCCATGGACAGAGGAGCCTGGCAGGCTATAGTCCATGGGATCGCAAGAGTCAGACATGACTTAGCAACTAAACCACTACCAAGATACTAAAGTTAAGAGCATATAAAAAACTTTATCAAAGCTAATAATAAGCTAGCATTTTTAAAGAAAATTGATTATGACAAATCAGAATATACTTTCATTTCTGAGAACTGAAAAAATTCTTAGGTCAAATTTGTGCCCAGAGATAAGAATTTTGGCACAGTTCATTGTATATTTTAACTTCACTTAAAACTATCCTTTAAGTAAACAAATTTCTACTTTACAGTTCTTTTTAATAACACCGTTTCTGGTCCGCCTTTGTTGTTAGTTTGGATCAAGCACCTGTGCAATGGAATTTGTATTACAGAGAAGGGAGACCAACGGTAAACATATAAATACGGACTACTGAGTACTGAGAAATAGTGTGAAAGACTAAATTAGAAACGTAAGAGCCAGAGGACAGACCAGTGTGTGAGGTTCTTTATAGACCGGGTCAACAGGGAGCTCCTCTCTGAGATAGTAACATTTGTTCTATGTTACCGGTTCTATTCTCTGAGACACCAGTTTGCTTCTCTGAAAGAAGAGAATTCTAAGCACAGGCAACACTGAGAGCAAAGACCCTGAAATAGGAACATAGCAGCATGATGGAGACATAGCAAGAAGGCAGCAAGTTCAAGGCACTGTAAGAAGGCACTTGGGATGGAGCAAGCAGGGCACCAGATCTTAAGAGGTCTTATGAGCCAAGATTGGAAATTAGAATTGTGTTTTATGTGTAATGGAAAACCATTGGAATGTTTTGGATAGGGAAGTGATATGATCTGATTTACATTTTTAAAATATCTTCCTGGCTATTGTTTGATGAATATAGCGTAACTTGGATTAGGGTAATCATGAAGAGATAGAAAGAAGTGATCAATTTGGGATACATTTAGAAAGTAAAACCTAAGACTAGCTGATAGATTTGAATGTGGGGTTTGAGGGAATCATATATACCAGTGATGACACCTAGTTTTTGACTTGAGCAGCTGAAAGGGTGATTTCACTTACTGACATTTATCTATTGCTTCCAGGAACTGGGTTTAAGGGTGTTATCTTATTCTTTGTACTTTAAAATTTCTCCTCCCTCCCAAAACTGCATTTTTAGACACATGTGTTTCTATGACCTAAGAAGCTAATCGAGGAGTTTGGCTTTTTCGTACAGTTATTTATCCACAGAAAAACCCTACAAATTCAGCTTTTCAGTTTGACTTGTGCCAATGGCTTTAATAACTTTCAAATATCAATTTTCAGTGAGAATACAGAACCTCTTGCTCAAGTTTTGACCCTGGAACGATGGATACAGACTGTTCTGGCCAGAATAACAGGTTATAATATGAAACATGCTAAAGGTTTGCTTAAAATTATTTTATATTTAGCTGCGTGAGATTTAAGTGTCAGAGTCATTATTTTTTAAAGTACTTTTTGTTCTAACATATGGTTTGCAAATACAGATTCTTTAAATACTAGGAAATAGAGATTTCTTTAGGCCAAGGGTAGGAAGTAAAAATCTGAGGAATGCTTAGTATAGGCAGTGAGTTTCCTGGGGGATTTTGTCCCTCCTTTATTCTCCAGTTTTGACCCTGGCATAGCCTGAGACACAGAGCTATGCAGTGGACATGAACAGTAAAAAACCCAGAAGAGATGCCGTCTTTCTAGCCAGAGAACTTGAGAAAAAGCTCCTCAGAAGCTGGAGAGTATAAAGGGAATTCCTGTTGCATGTGTTTTTCTTTTGTTTTTTCTGTTTTGGCTCTTTCCAAGGCCATCTCCAGTCATGGAACTGCACTGCCATGGTGGCCACGTAGACATCTAAAATCCCAAGAGAAAATCAGTCTTACTGGCCAAAAGAACTGGGAGAAATGGGACTGCTGTGTTCCAAAAACTGCAGGGTGAATCCTCTTTTCTTTTTTTAATTCCCAGTTAGTTGTTTTTGTTTTATTTTAATTTATTTTTTTGGTCTCACTGGTCAGCATGTGGGATCCTAGTTTCTTGACCAGAGATCAAACCTGTGCCCTCTGCATTGGAAGTGTGGAGTCTTAGCCATTTCTTTGCCTCACAGCTTCATCCCAAGGTTAACTCCAGTCATGTGAATCTGCATGACAGCACAGGGGACTATAAAGCTGAAAGAAATTAATCATTTTGACTAGAGGAAATGGGAAACAGGGCCCCTTGCAGCTAGAGAGAATAGGGGGAAATCCCAGAGAGGAGAGCGCTATGAAAAGGAATCTCCTACTTTTGAGACCAACACAAGTCCTGAGCTCACCTGCAACCTACACAGGTGCAGAACAGGCCCAAAGAAAGGTAAAAACAGCTTTGAGACTGAAATTACATTAGACTACCACTCAAGTCCCAGGCTAAGTTCTGAGTAGTACATGTACTGGCAGACCCAAACAGCTTAACAAAGGCTCTGAAAACTAACAATGGAACCATCACTCAGAGTGAAACAAAACTTACCGAACCTAATTGGGTCTGTTGCCTACTAGAACAACAACAAAAAAAGGTACATTTTTCCAGAGACTTTTAATACAAGCCTGTTTTTAATGGATCTTCAAAATATCCAAGACCCTGATGCTGGGAAAGATTGAAGGCAGGAGAAAGGGACAGCAGAGGATGAGACGGTTGGATGGCATCACCAACTTGATGGACATGAGTTTGAGCAGGCTCCTGGGGCTGGTGATGGACAGGGAAGCCCGGCATGCTACTTTCCGTGGGGTCGCAAAGAGTTGGACACGACTGAGTGACTGAACTGAACTGAACTGAATCCAAAATTACTCAAGGTACAGAGAACCAGGAGGATCTGACCAACTCTCAAGGAAGAAACAATCAACCAAGTGCCAATCCTGAGATGTTTAAATGTTGAACTTTTCAGACCAAAAGTTTAAAGCAGGTTTATAATCATGAAACATAAATTAAAGGTGAACACTCATGGACGTGAATGGAAAGACAGAAGTTCTCAGCAGAGGGGAAAAAAAAATATATATATATATATAGAAAAAGGACCAAACAGAGATAATTGAAAGAATGCTATATGAAAAAAAAAAATTAACTGAATGGGCTCAGTAGTAGAATGGAGATGATGAGATAAGAGTCAGTGAATTTTAAATTAGATAAGGGAAATTATGCAATGAAGAATTGACAGAAAAGTGATGGAGAAAAACGTATAGCCTTAGGGACATATGGAACCTTCTTTTGTTCCCTTTAACCCAATGTTTGTGTCATTGAAATCCTGAAAAGAAAAATGATGATACTGAAAAAATATTTGAAAAAATTATAGTTGGAAACTTTACAAATTGGTGAAAGAGTTAGATTTATAAATTTAAGCTCAGCAAACCTCCAACAGATAAACTTAAAAGCATACCTACATAGGTCATACCCAAACTTCTGGAAACCAAAGATGAAGAATCTCAAGAACCACCAGGAAGAAAGCAACTCATTGCACTTGTGGAGATGACAATCTTAATTTTGAAGAGGTTTAGTATTCACCCAAGGTCTTGGTAATAGTCACTAGCAGAGCTAGGATTCAGACCCAGGCAATTTGCCTCCAGATCCTGTGCTGTTATTCACTAAAGTATGCTGCCTTACTAACAGAGTACTATGCATTCACCAAAAATAGAAATATAAAGGGACAGTTACTGATGTGGAAGATATATATGATCTATTAATGAAAAATCAAGATACACAATAGTGCTAGGTATTATCCTTTTAAGAAAAAAAAAATCTATATGTGTAACATTTATATGAAGAATAGAAGAATATCACCCTCATGCTATCTGATTATCTGGGTGGAAATATTTTGAATGATTATTTATTGCTTTAGCATTATCCAAATTTTCTAAAGTGATTGTATGTAATTTATAAAAGTTTAAAAAAGTATTTGTCACACTAAACTCCCATGATTTATTTTTCTTTTTCCTTTTAATTTGTAAGGAGAAAACCCAACAATTCCAGTCCTGTTTGATCAAGGAATGGGTGATTCTACTCTTGACTTCAATTCTATTCTGAGTTATGGAGTTCAGTCTTCGTAAGTATCTAAACAAGAGAAGTTTGTAAATGGTTGTGAAAATAAGAATGAAGAACAATTCTTCTTCCTTCCTTCTTGAGTTATTTGTGAAAGTGTTTTGTTTATCCCATTTTTATCTTGTTGCCCTCTACCTAGAGTAATATGTATTTAATATGTGTTAGGATGAACCATGCCTATAATGAACTATTTTTAACCAAAAAAAAATGCTATTTTTATATATTTCCACCTATAGGAAGAGCTGAATTTAAGAGACTTAAGTTAAAGTCACATCTGACTTGCTCTGTGACTTCTGAAAAGTTTCAGGTCACTCCACCCCCACTGCAGTTCATTTTCTTGTTTGTAAGATTGAGATAGTGGTCTCCTAATTTACCTCATAAGGTTATTGAAAAGATATTTATGTGAAGACACTTTGAAAAATATAATGTATCAAAATCAGATACTATTATTTAATGAATAATATCTGAGGTTCATTTTTCTAGTTGTGATCCTTGTTTACGTTGTATATCCCATCACTACTAAAAATACTTGTTACTTGTTGCAAATAGAAGTCCAGGAAACCAGAAATTATCATTGCTAGTACATGGATTATTATATATACACACAGATACACATACTCCCCTATCAGCACAAAAGTACTTCTTGGTCCCTTTTCATACACTGAAATTTGTGTCAGATATATTTCCTCTAATTTTTAATCCTCTCTCCAACCTGTTCTTAATTTGGACCTCGACCCTTTCTGCTGTGATCATTTACTGCGTCTTTTACAAGAAGTTATCTGGGTCATTACCATTTTGTCAGATACATTTTTCTACCCATAGGAGTTACAGTTCTGCTTTCACCATTTTTTTCTTAATGAATAAACCTTCAAAAGAAGTTAAATTCTTGCTTCAGTACCTAAGTGGACTTCTCAGTAGGTAGCCCCTTTTACTAAATCATTATTTAAATTTTTCTTGTTTTATTTTTAGGTTTAATTATTCTAATAGCATCAAGGAAATGGTCCTTCTCTTTGCCACAACAATTTATAGAATTGGATTGAAAGTGCCTCCTGATGAAACGGATCCTCGAATCCCCATGATGACCTGGAGCACGTGTGCTTTTACTATCCAGGCAATTGGTAAAGCCTATAAGAAAACTGATTTGGAGCTTTTATAGAAACAGAACTAACATTGGATGATCAAAAATTATTCCTTTTTTCCCACCCTAATGGCCTGGAATACTTTGACTTGTTTAAGGACTCTTGGTATATCGGTAGATTAGGTGGCATGATGCCATTTAGTTTGAGGATATTTTGTTTTGATCTCTTTTAACAACAAAAATGGGCATACGTAACAGAAAACTAAATATACTTGAAAGGGACAGCGTGAAGCAAACTATATGTAAAAGGTGGCAGTATAACAATGGAAGATACAAGAAAAAGCAAAGGAAGGAGAATCAACCCAGAAATATCCAGTAATTTTTATTTCTTTTACACTTTAAGAGGGAAAAAAAAGGTAAACCAAACCACCTAAAAAATTACCAGGAGAGAGAAAGGAAGACTGAGATGGTCAGGAGAAAGAGATTAACAGCAAGAAACCTCCCAAATCTGAAGGGAAGCCTACTGTTAGATTCTCCGCCGTGGTGAAAGTTTCTAAGAGAAAAGTGTATCAAATCAACAGGTTATTCACCTTACATTTACATGGTCTTATCTCTCATTAAAGCTAGGGGAAATGAAGCAGTGAAGAATCACTCAGATTTTTAAAATAATATATTTGCTTATGACAGTCACATGATAAGAGTACTACATGAAAACCATTTAAGAATTGTAATTCTTTCATATTGTCTTTAAGCCAGTTTCAGATTCATTTTCCAGTATTTTTTGAAAGTTGCTTTTAATGGTTCTACCACATTTTCCTCATTTAAATAAAGTTTTGTAAAAGGACACTGTCTCTTGATTTGAAGCACAAATCAAGTAGCACAAATCTACTTCTTTCACAGACCCTTTCTGCATGCCAGCATTAGTCCCTGTGAACAGATTTAAGGGGTCATTCCCAAACCTGTCAGACTTAAATTGCGGGTAAAAAATAAATACACAGGTTTATATTTACTGTCATTAAATAAAACGAGAAAAGGGGAAAATGAGGTTTAAATAGAATCTGAACAATTTGATATGAAATTTAAGCATTCTTTTGGAGTTATGATCTATTAAATATCTGCAATTGCCAGTAAAGGTACTTTTACACTTGACTGTTTGGGGAACACAAGCATTAGGAATTGGAGGTTTTTATTTAGGCATTGAACATTTTCAGAAGCGACAGTTTTGTCATAGAATGGATGAGAAGTTCATTGGAGAATAGGACTGACTCTTCATATGTGTTTCTGTAACTTAGTAATTGGAAATTGTTTGGTTAATAGAGTGTTATATTGTTTTCACTATAGGGCTTTTTCCATCCAGTGGATATAAGGCTCTGCTTTATTCCTACTTATCTTATTGGCCAACTTATCTCACTCCCTGTGGGTATGGAGAGACATATGCAGGATGTGTCAGCAGTTATGAAAAATAGTTGAGGAATCAAAACAGAGGGTCTTTTATTGCTGTCCATTCAAAAATGAGAAAAGAAAAATAGGAAATAAGCCTTCCAGCCTCATAGATGTGTTTGCTGCCAAAGATCAGTAAAAATAAGAGTAATTCAGTAATAAATACCCTAGCCAACAAGGCAAAATATATTTCTGAGCTGATGGGTTTTTTGTATTTTCAACTTCACCTTGTTCTATCCTATAAATCTAATTCTTTTTTAATAGTGCTTGAAAGAACAATAAAGCTACTTACATTTGTTTTATGTATGTTTTTAACAAAATAGGTTGCAACTATATTTTAAAAATTACTTTAATTTTTTTTTTGCAGAGAAAGACAAGTACTGTATGTTTTCATTTATATGTGCTATCTAAAATATGAAACAAATGAACCAATATAGTGAAACAGACTCACAAAGGACAAACTAGTGGTTACCAGAGGGGAGAGCAGTAGGGGTAGGAGCAAAATAGGCGAAGGAGGTTAAGAGGTAAAGACTACTAGGTGTAACGTTATAATAAGGAAGTAATATAATACTTACACGGAAGTAATATAATACACGGAAGTAATATACTACCTACAAGGATGTATATTTAAAGTCACAAGAAAGTAATATAAAGCACAGGAATATAGTCAATATTTTATAATTACTTTGTATGGAGTATAATCTGTAAAAGCATCAAATTACTATAAACCTGAAACTAATATAATATTGTAAGTCAACTATACTTCAATTAAAATTGTTTTTTCTTTTTTGCATAGAAGAGATGTGAAAAGGAGGATAAATGAAGCAGAATGCTTTGTTTTTCCCAAGTGTTCTTTATGATTGCTCCAGGGGCTTTATTATTTATAAAAACAATTTGTCCATGATCTACATTGCCTCTGTAGTGTCCTCTCACTCAAAAATGTGGAAATCTTGGCATAGACTTAAACATGAAATTCTGAAGGGGAAAAGTGCAAAGCATTTTTCTGTTTGGTCAAACATAGAATTAAAGAACATCTGATAGACAGAAAACAAGTATACAGTTGTAGCAGTATTCAAAATTTATTATTTTTATTTTTCTTGCTCTTTGAGAAAACCTCTTGGGAGATGAAGGAAAACCTTTGTTTGGAGCACTTCAAAATAGACAGGTACGTAGTCCAACAGGGTACACATGGTGTATTTTTTTAGGGAGTCCTTAGTACATTTACCATTTTAAAAAATCTTTATTCATTTCTTTTTCTGTAAAAGCAGAATTCTGTTTTGGTTTTCCTTAAAGCTACTTAAGTCTCATAGGAGACGGAAAGGCCAACATTATACACTTTGGAGAGTTTATTCAGTCTTGGAGGTTAAATGTAATTCACAGAAAGATTTCTGGTGATACTTAGTTATTTTTTATCCCCCTCTCCATTTATTTCCAAATCAGAACCCTAATGTCTCGTATATCTTCCTTCTCACTAATTTTGCATCATCATGTAACGTTAAGTATTAATATTGGCTTAACTCTGGATAAATCTTCATACTGAACTCCAAAATAAAACTAAGCCATGACTCCTTCATGGGCAGATTCTGATTCTATGTAACTATACTCCTGCCTCAGGCCTAAGCCTTATAACTTTGGGGACCCTGCAAACAGTACTTAAGAAGTATGCTCAGTAGCCCTGTGAAAACAAACTGGGCAACTGAGGATTCCCTGGACCACTCACCTAGCCATTTTCCTCTTATTTTCTGACAGCTGGCCCAGGGGACTTGGAGTCCACGACGTGCTTCCCTAGAGTTCCCATCCTTCCATCTGGGAAGCAGAAGATTTGTTCCCTGAATTCAGTGATTTTCTGCCATCATTTTAGAATTTCTACAAAGACATGTATTTACACAGGCCTGAATAGAATGATGTAGGCCAGGCATTTAAGAGAATGACTCTGGGGGAAATGAGTACTTAAATGAGATTGAGATGATTGCATCTTTAATACTTTGTCATGGGAAAATCTATTACAGAATTCAGTGAGGTCATAAAACTTTTTAGAAGTATTAAAAATATTGTAACTAAATTTGCAGTAATGTAAAGTATATAGTAAGTCTACACTAGTTCTTACAGAGTGGGATTGGTTTATACAGTGAATGACTTAGGTCTTTCATCTTCACTTATCTTTTTATCTTCCCTTCTCTTACAATCTAGCATAATGGTCTGAAAGCATTAATGCAGTTTGCCATTGCACAAAGGATTACCTGTTCTCAGGTCCTGATACGGAAACATCTGATTCGTCTTCTATCAGGTAGAGTCTTTTCGGAATTATTATGTTATTTGCATGTCTTTCCCCACTGCATTTCTGGCAGTGTATTAGGAAACAACACACTACACTAATGTCAGACACTCATTACTACAACCTTACAAAAGAAAAAACAAAAAGAAAACAAAATACATGGTTGCCCTCTAATACCTGCAGTCTTATTTTTAAAACCAAGTGTTTTCCAAATGCTGTCAACTTGTATCCATTATACCTGCCCAAGGGCTTTGTGCACCAACATCTACGATCACTAATTTCCTTAGTATTAATCACTAGTATCTCAGTATGGCTAGAAAAGAGAGCAGTAATGTGGATAGATCATTTTAAAATATCATTTTTCTGGTGTGTATCAAAGTCATATAAAAATGATAGAAGTGCTAATTATGGTAATCACAGACTGTGGGTCCATGCATGCCTTTTTCTTTGAGAGACAGGTTATAACAGCTGAGCTGGGTTTTGTTTTTTTTTTCAGATTTGAATAAGCTAGAAATTAGCTAAGCTCATGTGATGGTCTTACTCTGAAAATAAAAAGAAAAATTAGAGGTTATGCATAGAAGAATGATTTGACTTTCACTTTGATTATCTGCATTTCCATTTAGGTATTTGCACCACAGCAGCTCCTTTGCATCTAAAATAGGTCAAGCTTAAAAAACCCACTTTATGTCTTTTTGTTCATAAATTAAATATGTCACAGGTAAAGAGGTTTAAGCTTACAATTCCTCGGTATGTTTCTACCAAATAAGAGAGCCATTCACTCTTTTTAAGGTTTAAAAGCATGCATAGTTTTTTTCTAGCTAGAAAACAGACTTTGTTTCCCCAAATTGACCAGCTATTTTACCCTGAAAGTCTGTTGAAACAGGTCACCTTCCTCCTTGTTGAGTCTCACAAACTTCTTAGGGAGCTTCTCCTGGGCAGCTTTCTGTCACTCTAATGACATGGGGGTTCCATGGCGCCATTCAAAGCTGTCACCTAAGTTTCATTAGAACTTCCACCGTGCTAACCTTTATATTTTCAAGTTAATTTCCAGCTATCTTCTGAATTAACCTCATGCTAATAGTAATCTAATCTTAATGCTGTTCCCTAACTACACACTTAAATTTTTTTTTCCCTTTTTTCATTTGCTTTTCTTCTTACTGATCAGTTGCACAGGCCCAGAATTTTGCACATATTACACATGCTTCTCGTTCTTAGGACCTTTTCCTATTGTTAATAGTTTATCCTATTTGCTTAGTAGTATTTTGGTTTTGCTCTTTTTTAATTTTTGTTATCTGTTTTCATTTCAGTTATAATTTGGATACCTTGTTTTACCAATATTTCCAAACAGTTTTCTTGCTTTTACACTCATCACAGATATGGGATTTGTAATATTTGTTGATTGTTGTTCAGTCACTAAATCATGTCCAACTCTTTGCAACCCATGGACTGCAACATGCCAGGTCTCCACATGCCTTCACTATCTCCCAGAGTTTGCTCAAATTCATATCTGTTGAGTTGGTGAATGCTATCTAACCATCTCAATGTTTAAAACACCTCAAAATAAATACCAAGCAAGGAGACTAATATCATCACAGATGGCAGAAACTGAAATAATACTGCATAATGTCTAGTTGACAGTAACTAATAAACTTGATGTTCTTTTGCTCTGTAATGTATCTTTGTGCCTTTATGTAAAAGTTTGTCATGTGAAAATTTATTAGCAAGAACATCTTTATTTGCAAGTTGTTAGGGCTGTAAACTCTGTGTAGAGGTACAAGATATGGTCCCTGCCATTGTAATACTCATGATTGAATTGAAGAAGCAGAACTTCTGTGAAAACTCACACTATAAAGTAGACAAATGCTAGATGTATGGTAAAAATATGTGCTTCACGAATTGAGACAGAAAGAGATCACTCTGGGGGCTCTGCTGTTTTTTTGCTCTAACAGGGTATATAAAGATACATTGAGAGAAACAGAGATAGCATTCCAAGCCTGGAGCACAATTTTAACAGAGACTGAGGATGTAGGAAAGCATGTGGTATGTTCAAATAGACAGGGCTGATAGGAATAGTGGCACCTATAAATAGAGAAGCACGAAGTTGTTTTGATAAAAATAGGTCTTAAATGCCCCAGTGAGAAGTTTGAACTTTAGGTTATTGGGAATTTTTGAAACATTTTGAACAATATTATTCTAAGGCTAGATATTGTATAGATTGGGTTGGGAAAAGGAAAAATTAGAAGTAACATATGTATCTGTATATAGTAGCATACTGGAGGAGGGCATGGCAACCCACTCCAGTATTATTCCCTTGAGAGTCCCACGGACAGAGGAAACTGGCAGGCTACAGTCCAAAGGGTCGCAAAGAGTCGGGCACAACTGAAGCGACTTAACACACACACACACATAGTAGCATAAATTAGGGAGGCAGTTGGGATGGGTAGAAACAAAGTTTTGAATTAAAATGAATAACTAGACTATTGGAAGAAATAGGGAAGTCCACAATAGAGACTGTTTTTTATGTGAAAGATGATGAATATAGTTTTAACATGTTGATTCTCCAGTAGTAATAGGATATACAATGTTCATTGCCATGTATGTGCCAGGCATTGTACAATGATGCCTTACATTGTACAAGGATCTTTTTATATAATCATGTCTTCTGACCACCATTATTCAAGGAAATTATCATTTCCCCAATTTACAGATGAAGAAACTGAGGCACAGAGAACTTCTATGACTTGACCAAGGTCATAGTAAAAGGCAGTAAAAATCAGTAAAAGGCAGAACTAGTGTTTGAACCCAAGCCTGACCATAAAATCTATGCTTTTCCTACTATATCACTTAAGTTTTCCTGAGATATTTAATTTGGCATAAATGAAAGATTTTACCAGTGGAGGAAAATATGCATGCCAAAAATGAACTTGATTTCAGGGGACTTTTAAAATAAATATATTTAGCATCTGGGAACAAAAAAGTTTCACAACTGCCTGTAAGCAAAATTTGATGACAGAGTATTTTACTGACTGAAAAGTTAATAAATCAGGGCAAGGAATTAGGAGTTATTAAAATGTCCTGGGAGCAAAACGCTTTAACACTGAGAAGAAAATAAGGTAGGTAGTATTGGTTGTGTCATGAACATCTTAACTGACGTATTGGAAATATTACTGAAAAAGAACACATAGCTAGTTAATGGCAGAGCCCTGTATTTGCTTTATTTTATAGAGCCAGTATTAATAGTGTTTATAGTGGTTACTGTATGCCACACTCAGGTTAAGTACTTTGAATGCACAGGTTGACAAACCTCCCAACAATCCTGTCTACACTAGAGGCTTTAGAGAAGTCAAGTACCTTGCCTATGACAGTTAGTTATAGGAAGTACTGGACCCCATTTCTGTCTGACTCCAAAGCCCATGCTCTTAACTTTTATGCTTTTTGTTTAGAATCTTGGATTCAGGGTTAAGAAATTGACCTAGTCTGAAAACAATCTTCTCTCCTTCATTTTAACCAAATGATAGCTTTATTTAAATATAATTAATTCTCACACTTATATATATAAACACTTATTGTTTTGAATTCTTGATTTCACTTCCTTGTCACTCTTTCCCTGACTTCTGAATTTAGAGACTGATCAAAATCAGAAAGGCGAAGTTTTTGAGCTGTCTGCATTTCCTTCCACTCATCAGTTGTCTAGTTTTGTTCAGGAGGATTGTCTCCATCCTCTTTCACTTACCCGATTTGCATGCTCTCCCTGCTCCCCAACCCCAAACTTGTTCATATATTTAGTGTATCACAGAACATTTAGAAATGTGTAGTTAGAGGTAGGGAGTGGTAGAGAACATTGTTTAAAAGTAATTCTTTTTCATTCAGCAAGTATAATACTTATCGAACAATTTCTTATTTCAGTCATCCTAGCTTATTTACCCTTTCCTCCTATATCTTATCTTTCAACCATTAAATTGCATTCAGAGCTTTTTAGAGCCTTTTCTCAGTTTAGTTTATCTTTAGTTATGGTTCCCATATCTTAAAGGTGTGATGGACCAGTTTATCAGTTTCTGTATTTTTTTTTTCAGTTTCTGTACTATAATCCTGTTACATTTTTGTTTTAGATGCTAGTATGTTGTATTACATTTAACTGCATTGCTGTATTACTGGCTGAATTACATTAAGGTTTTTTGTTTGTTTTTCAGTTGTTCTTCCTAACCTGCAATCAGAAGCTACACCTTGCCTTCTATCCATAGATCTATTTCATGTTTTGGTAAGTGTTCAGTAAATTTTCTTTTTAAGTCACTCAAGTTTATAAGTGTTTTCCTGATTCAAATTTTATGCTCTTTGTTCAAGATTATAAATACTGATCTTGAAAGTTTAGTCTCTTTTTTCCATTCCCTTTACAAATAGATACAGATTTGATTGAGACCATCAAAATCACTTTAAAAATGAAACCACATTTACCCTTTACTTTGTAATAGATTGTAGTCTAGTTGATTATATTTAGTTAGTGTCTGTATAGGCAGACTTTTTCTAATAATATGTTTTCCCCCTTCCCCTTTTTCTCAACTTGTTTACATTATAAGCAGTGAATAATGGTGTGAGCTGTCTTAAAATTGTTAATTATTCGTGATATGGACCAGGCCATGGGCGCATCTAGGTGTTCCCCAAAACACCTATGGTTAGTGACAACTGTTTTGAATTTCTTGCACAGTTTTTCCATCTCTGTGACGATTTCATTCCTTCAAGACAAGTTTTCTAGAGAGCCATGGTAAGGTTAGGATCATGAACTTTGTGGATGCAAGGTTAGCCAGTATCCTCTACCCTGTCGTTGTCACCACTGTCTTTTCAAATTGCTCATGGGAATCTTGAAAGGAATGCTGGTAACTGGACCTTACCCCCGATGTTATGATTTGGTTGGACTAGGGTGGGGCCCATGTATCAATGTTATTTTAAGAGCTCCCCAAATAGTTGTAATGTTGAATCCCCTAAAACCACAGAGTTGAGACCATTACCTGGAACTAGAATAAGCAGACCCAGCAAAGGGATAAATCTGTTTGATGATGGCTTTTATCCTCTGTTTATGGTATATTATATTCTAAAATATCCTGTTGAATAATTAGGAAAAAGATCGTGGTTATTTAGAAACACACATGGTGCAGTTTCTTGTATTCTTTACATTTAGTTATGAGATTAACTTGTGTTGGTCCTTTTGCTCCCCATGTTGATGTTGATTTTCTCTCATAGGTGGGTACTGTGTTAGCATTCCCGTCCTTGTACTGGGATGATGCTGTTGATCTGCAGCCTTCACCAGTTAGCTCTTCCTATAACCACCTTTATCTCTTCCATTTGATCACCATGGCACACATGCTTCAGATACTTCTTACCATAGACACAGGTAAAGCTCCCATCAATTGTTAATTGTAAATAACATTTGCCCATGATTTACTGGGAAAATTAATTACGCTTGTGGTTAACCATTCTGTATTATGTCTCTTATTGAATGATCATTCATTTCTTTACAGATGCTGTTTAAAGGGAAAGGTAGAATTGTGACAGGAATAATTAGCTAGACAACCTGATTCTCTCCCTTGCAGCTACTCTCTAGGTACACAGGGAGGCCATTTGGATCTGCTTTTCCCTCTCTTTTTTTTTTTCAGATTCCTCAAGGTCAGGGTTGGAGATTAGTTTCTCCAATGTTTGTCCCTGCCTAAATACTCTGAGCCTTTTGATAAGCCTGTCTATGAAACATTATCGATCCCTCCAGCTGGAATGATAGTACTTGGTTCATTTTATAGCATTTATCACATGGTGTCTTATTTTATAGTTATATCTTACTGCTGTTCCACTCCTTTCCCTGCTTCTCCTTGTTCCTGCATCCCTACTGTAAGTTTCTTGAATAGGGAACATTCAAATTTCAGAATCTTATAAGTTTCAAATGTTTAGCAACTTTTGTTACACCCAATAAGAACTCAATGAATATTTTTTGGATGAAAATATATATATATCCTTGTTTGAAGATACGTGGGTAATATAACATCATGGAATTGTGATATAGTTGTCCTTTTAGATTCTGCTCTCTATAGAAAGCAAAATTGGGTTTTGAGTATCAGTGGTCATTAATGGCTATTGAAAGTTCAAATAATTTAGAGGACAGATAATTAAAGTGATCTTAGAACAGTATCTAGCAAAATTAAATACAAATTTACCTTTTGACCCACAGTCCCACTACTAAGAATCTACCCCAAAGCTCTACTGGCAGAAATATGAAAGAATATAAACACAAGATAATTCATTGTAGCATTATTTGGAATAACAAAAAACTGGGTGCTTGGTTGAATAACCTATGATGTACCCATATATTAGAATGATGTGCAGCTATAAAATAGAATGAATAAGATCTACTGAAGAAGTGAGCTCTAAGATATTAAGTGAAAAAAAGTAGGGTACAGAGCAGAAGTTATAGTATAATACCTTTGTGTAAGATACTTTATGTGTATTTATGCATATATATGCTTACGTATATTCAATTTGCTCTTTTTAAATAAATGAAATGACAGAAGTATAAATGGAAAATGAAAAACAGTTACCTATGGTACAAAGTAAAGAGTACAAGAATTTATGCAAAGACTCTTGTGAATGTTTTTTTAATGTAGTTGATCTTAGAACTCTAATTATACTTAACTAAAAAAAGATCTGAATGGCAAAAATAATTTTTTGACAGTTGAAAGCAACAAATGAACCTAAGAAATATATTGAGAAAATAATTGCTTAGTGACTTTAAAAAACAGTATTTCAACTGTACTTTCCTAGTAGGATATATTCTGGTAATGGAGGAACTAAAAGAAACAATCTTAGGTTGAACCCAATTAGTAGTATCAGTGGTACTAATATTATTATTTTGAAATTATCTTAGGTAATTTTTAAATCAAGTAAGTGATTGTGTTAATGCCATTGGGAACTGAATTTTCAGTATGAGAAGGAAGACACACAAAAGTAAATTTGGAAAAATTAAATATAAACCGAATAATCTCCCAGTCAGAATCCCTGCCAGTTGTTCTTTGATTATCAGCAAACTAATTTTAAGTTTATTTGGCAAGGCAGAAGACTCAGAATAGCCAAGTCAGTATTGAAGGAGAAGAACAAAGTCAAAGGGCTGATACTACCTGACTTTAAGATTTGTTAGAAGGCTGTAGGAATGAAGACAGTGTAATATTAGTGAAAGAACAGATAAATGAATCAGTGGAACAAAACAGAGCCCAAAATACACCTCCATAAATATAATCAACTGATCTTTGATAAAGGAATGAAGACAAATGGAGGAAAGACAGTCTTTTCAACAAATGGTGCTAGAACAACCGAATACCCACATGTAAGACACAAACACAGATCTTACACATTTCCCAAAAATTAACTAAAAATAGATTTTAGACCTACATGTAAAATACAAAACTATAAAACTCTTAGAAGATAACATAGGAGAAAATCTAGGTGATTTTGAGGATGCAGTGACTTTTTTAGGTACAACACCAAAGGTACAATCCATGAAAGAAAGAATTGATAAGCTGGACTTCTTACAATTCAGAACATTTGCTTTGCAAAAGATTATTATCAAGAGAATTAGAAGATAAGCCACAAACTGGTTAAACATATTTGCAAAAGATGCATCTGATAAAGAACTGTTATCCAGAATATACAAAGGACGAAGATTCAATGGTAAGAAAACAAACAGCCTCATTGAAAATGGACAAAAGACCTGAACAGACACTGAAGATATCCTGATGGCAAATAAGCATATGAAAAGATTTCAGTGTCAGGTGTCATTAGAGAATGACAAATTAAAACAACAACGAGATACCAGTATACATTCATTAGAATGGGAAAAATCCAAAACACTGACATCCTTGCGTATTGGCAAGGATGTGAAACAACAGGAACTCTCGTTCTTTGCTGGCAGGAATGAAATCAATGCCACTTTGAGATACTATTTGGCAGTTTTTTACAAAACTATCATACTCCTACCATGCAGTCTAGCAGTCACACTCCTTGATACCTACCCAAATGAACTGAAAACTTATGTCCACACTAAACCTGCACACAGGTGTGTATAGTAGCTTTACTCATAATTGCCAAAACTTTGAAGCAACCCATATGTCCTTGTGAATGGATAAATTAACTGTGGTACATCAAAACAATGGAATATTTTTCAGTTCTAAAAAGAAATGAGCTATTAAGCGATGAAAGGACATGGAGGAATCTGAAGTGTATACAACTAAGTGAAAGAAGCATATTTGAAAAGACTATATATTGTATGATTCCAACTATATGACATTATGGAAAATGCATAACTATGAGATAGTAAAATGACCAGTGGGGATTGGCAAGGGTTAGGGGAGAGAAAGGTGAATAGGCAGTGTGCAGAAAGCTTTCAGGGTAATGAAACTATTCTGTTGGATACAATAATAGTGGGTACAACTTATTATACATTTGTCAAAACCCGTAGAATGTACAGGGCTTCCCTCGTAGCTCAGTCGGTAAAGAATCTGCCTGCAATGCAGGAGACTGGGGTTCAATTCCTGGGTGGGAAAGATCCTCTGGAAAAGGAAATGGCAACCCACTCCAGTATTCTTGCCTGGAGAATCCCTTGGCCTGGAGGGTTACAGTCCATGGGGGTTGCAAGAGTGAGACACGACTTAGAGACTAAAGCACCACCATAGAATGTACAATAGCAAGAGTTATCTCTAATGTAAGCTATGGACTTTGAGTGATAATGATGTATCACTGTAGGCTGTAACAAATGTGCCAGTGGTGCTAATAGTGGGGGAGACCGTAGGTTTTTGGGAACAGTAGGTATATGGGAAATCTGTGCTTTCCACTCAGTTTTGCTGTGAACCTAAAACTGCTTTAAAAAAATAGTTTATTAATTTTAAAAGATATTGTTCAAATAAATAAATAAAAGATATTGTTATATGCGTGTGTGCATTTATCAAACTTCATCAAATGGTGCATTTAATATTTATGTATTTTATTGCATTATAAAATTTACCTCAAATCGAAAAGTCATATACAAATACCGAACTCTTTATTTATTTATTTTATTTTGGACTGTGCTGTGTCTTCATTGCTGTGCACAAACTGTCTCTAATTGCAGCGAGTAGAGGGCTACTCTCTAGTTGTGGTGCATGGGCTTCTCACTGCGATGACTTCTCTTGTTGTGGAGCACGACCTCTAGGTGCTTGGGCTTCAGTAGTTGTGGTGCATGGGCCTAGTTGCCCCACAGCATGTGGGATCTTCCTGCACCAGGGATCGAACCCGTGTCCCCTGCATTGGTAGACAGTCTTAACTATTGGACCACCAGGGAATTCTGAAATTGAGGATTCACTAATAAATTGAATAGTAAATTCATAGATTTATCTTTCAGAATTTCTTTTTCAGGCCTCCCCCTTGCACAGATACAGGAAGAAAGTGAAGAGGCTCGTTCTGCATCTTCTTTCTTGGCAGAAGTTTCTCAGTATACAAGTGGGTGAGTAACAGCCCATTAGTCCAGTCTATCTCAATATTGTTTTTATAATTCCACATCTTTGTTCAGTTGTTTGGCAGTATCTCTTGAACCATTTTAATTCCAGTTTTTAAAAAAACAGTTGAAGGCTTTTGGAATAATAAGAAATAAAAATTTCCCATTCATTTGTTTCTGAGACTGAAAACAAATTTTGATACATCTTTATTCTTATAAACTATTACAGGAATATAGGCAAAAGATGATAGAATTTTAACAAGATGCAGCAGTTAAACTTTAATTAAATGTAAAAAGTTGAAAATAGGTTGTCCTTTTAGAGCAGTTTGTACAGTTAATACACTTAACTACTTAGAAGTTTTTTTAAGGCTGTTGTGAGTAATATGTAAAATATATTGACAATACAGAGGTTAAAACCAAAAGTGCAATGGAGTGCTCTGCTGAGCGTCATCTGCTGCCAGGTCTCCCTCTTTGTTTTCATCTTCTTCATCAGTCAACTTTTTTTCAGTTTAAGTACTGAATACATACGTATTTATGTTAATAGACTTTATTTTTTAGAGCTGTTTTAGGTTTACAGAATACAAAGTAACCAAGAGTTTCCATTTCCTCCCTCCCACCACCAGTTTCTCCATTACATCTTTCATTTGTGTGGTATATTTGTTAAAGTGATGATCCAGTATTGATACATTGTTATTAACTATATAGTCTAGTCCAAGTCTACATTAAGATTCTTGCTTTGTGTTATAAGATTATAGTATCATATAGATTATTAGTTTCACTGCCCTGAAAATCACCAGTTTTAATACGGAAGTCAGGAAAGTATTAAACTTTTTAAGCTAATTTAGCTGCTTTGGTTAGTTACTGATAAATACATTTGCTCCACATTTCATTACAAGGGTTAAGAAAAAGAAAAAAGTTGTTCTTTGCCTTAAGAATCTACCTCATAAAATATGCAAGATTTGTGGTTTGCTTTAAGAAGCTGTTAGGAGATTTAAAGACTGAAGCTATAGCTAGTTAAATATTTTGTTTTAATGTATAAACGTTAATGCATAAAAAATTATTTAATGCTGAGATGTGTTTTTGAAAGGGGATGTATTTACAATCTGGGTGTTCTTCTGATTTGTATTCTGTTCTGTTCTGGAATTGTTGCCTCTCAGCTGCATTGGGTGTGGCATTCCTGGCTGGTATTTATGGGTCTCCTTGAAGAATGGCATCATCCCGTATCTTCGCTGTGCTGCATTGTTTTTCCACTATTTACTTGGAGTAACTCCACCTGAAGAACTGTTTACCAGTAAGTAGGAAAATGAAATCACAGAGTAGTAAATAAGAGACTTTTTTGTTACCTTCAACCTCAAGGGTGAGAGCAGCCAAAACCACCTCTTTATTCCTCACCTCTTTATCAGTGTTCATTCAAAACATGTGTGCCCCTGCCCTGGTGTGGGTAAAAGGTGAGATCAGAAACCAGATTAGCCTCATAATCTACAAAACCTATTCATAGCGCCTATCTATGTAGAAATTTTGTATTTGAGCTTACAAAATGCCTTCATGAAGTATAGGACAGATAAGAAATTACAAAGATTGGTTGGCTTTAAAGAAAGAGAACTGTTTGGCTTTATAATATACTCTGATTCTCGAAGTTTGAACATTTGACTGTATCTATTATGAAATAAATAAAATGCTGCTGGGAAAGGCCTGTTGTGTTAACCGAGGCCCTGTGTATTTGAGTAACAGAATAATTTCCTTTCTTCTTTACTTGCCTTAAATCTGCATCAAGGTAGAGAAGGTTTCCTTGTGGCTTTGTATGGGTAAAAATCAGAAGGTTTGTAAGATTTTGGAAGAGTCATCAAATTTCCTCTGAGATGCTTTCTTTTGTTCTTTTCTCAGATCAGCCTTAACAGGGTTCTTTATCTTGAACTCTGTTCAGTGGGGCTCATTAGATGTAGATTTGTTTATTCTGATTCTGTATAAATAGGATACTGCTTTCTTTCCAAGTGGTTGTCAGCACAGATTTGTGTTTTCATTCTTTAAAAAATTATTTATTATCTTGTTGGTGCTGTCATATGGTAATGGATAAGATAAAGTCCTTTCTTTTATTAGAGAGGAGATGAAATATAAGCCAACAGATAAATACATATAGTATAATGTCAAATGGTGATAAGCGCTACAAAGAAAAATACAGCAGGTCATGAGAATAGAGAATGCTTGGGCAGAGTCATGTTTGTGAAGAGACATTGAGCAGAGAGATCAAAAAGGACATGGCATTGAACTGGATGGAGAGTTGAAGGAAGAGTATTGTAAGCAGAAGGAACAGTAAATGCAAAGCGTTTGCTTGATGTCATCAAAAAATAGTAGAGATGAGTGACTGAAGCTTAATGAACAGGGGGAGGCAGGTAAGAGATGAAGTCAGATCAGGTCTGATGAAGTCAGATGATGTCAGAGATGAAGTCAGATCAGATGAAGTCAGATCGTGGCCTTTATGCCACGATAAGCAATTTTGTATTTTGTCTTTTGGGTGTGGTTTGACGTAGGAGAAGTCTGATCAGGAGAATGACTCAAATCAGATTTAAAAGGATCACTGTGTCTTATTTGTCACCCACAGTTTTACAGAGTACAAAGTATACTCTGTATAGGCAGAATATAGAAATGAGCATAAACAGTGAAGAAACTCTAGACACAGGATGACCAGGTAAGAATAATGTACTTATTAAATATATTTTTGTTTTCTTGTAGATGCTGCAGAAGGAGAGTACAATGCACTCTGTAGCTATTTATCTTTACCCACAAATTTGTTCCTGCTTTTCCAGAAATATTGGGATACTGTGAGACCCCTCCTCCAGAGGTACTGCAGGGATAAAATACCATTATTGGATTATTATACAGTTTGGAAATTTTAAATTTAAAATACCTGCTAAGCTTTTAGATTGATTACTGTTGATTGAAGGAGACAACAAAAACACACAAGGTTCCTAATTCACACACGGAAGAAGTTGGGGATAAGACCAGCAGCAATGTTCCACCATGACTGCCAGTCATTGTGCTTAAGTTCCTCACAGCTGCTGTCTCATCCCAGTTTTAAATGGGGTGGAGGTGGTGGTGAAGTGAGGATAAGTCATATTGTCAGCAACCATACAGTCACAGTTAAGCATCAGAAGAACCCAGAGTGGGGCAGCAATAGTAGCGTATCTCATGGTAGCACATATCTTAGAAAGGTAACTGAGGAGGTAATAAAAGTCACAATGTAATATTACTCAGCCATAAAAAGGAACGCCTTTGAGTCAGTTCTAATGAGGTGGGTGAACCTAGAACTTATTATACAGAGTGAAGTGAGTCAGAAAGAGAAAGATAAATATCATATTCTAACACATATATACAGAATCTAGAAAAATGATACTGAAGAATCTATTTACAGGGCAGCAGTGGAGAAACAGACATAGAGAATAGACTCATGGACATGGGGAGAGGGGAGGAGAGGGTGAGATGTATGGAAAGAGTAACATGGAAACTTACATTACCATATGCAAAATAGATAGACTACCGGAATTTGCCGTATATCTCAGGAAACTAAAACAGGGGCTGTGTATCAACGTAGAGGGGTGGGATGGGGAGGAAGATGGGAGGGAGGTTCAGAAGGGAGGGGATATATGTATACCTATGGCTGGTTCATGTTGAGGTTTGACAAAAAACAACAAAAGTCTGTAAAGCAATTTTCCTTCAATAAAAAAAATTAATTAACTTTTTAAAAAGTCATTTGGTAACTCAAAAATGTATCCATTTAAATTTCCCATGGAGAAGTGTGTTTTTCTTTTATTAAAGATTTCTTTGTACCCCCATACTTAATAGACCCTTCTGCTTGCTTACTCTCTACCCTTCAAATCTCTAGTCTCCTAACCCTATCTTTGCTACCACCATTTTCTATCTTTTTTTTTTAGATATAATCGACATATACCATGAATTTAATAGTCAGTTCTCATCGTGTTACTCTGTTTCCCCCATTAAAGATCCTGACATCCATTTCTGACACTTGGGGAGGGTGTTTTTCCCACACATCCAACAAGTAATTTTTCAGCATTAGCTGGGTGTCCTACAATTTAGCTCAGTATCTACCTGGAGATAGTGTCAGATCCCACAGGCTGAGGGCTCAGTCCTAAAAACATGACAACATCACATACCTCAGAAAGAACCTAGCTGTCACAAATCCAGGCTGTCTCCTGTGCTGACCAAAAGGCTATATAGTGTGGTTAATTTATAGAGCAGCTCACAGAACTCAGAGAAACGTTTTCCCTACTGGGGCATCAGTAAAAGGTTATAACTCGGGGCCAGCCAGATAGAAGAGATACACAGGGCAAGGTATGGGGAAAAGGGAGCAGAACTTCCACACACACTGAGTACACCACTGTCCCCAAATTGACACGTGTTCCCCAACCTGGAAACTCTCCAAACGTGGTGAGATCTCCTAGCTACCAGCCCTCATGCTTGTGTTCAGTCTGGTTTGATAGACATAGGTTTAGCCCAAGTAATTCCATTTGTGGCTTCTCGTCTCTTTCTTTAACATTATCAGTCACAGTATCACACTCATGATTTCCTTTAGTCTTTTCAGTTTTCTCCCCTTTACTTTTCTCCTTTTTCTTTAATCGGCGTCTTGTGGCCTGCATGCTCAAGTCAGGATTTGTGTGAATGTCTGCCCATCTCTGGCCACCTTTCCATGTGTTCTCATCTCTTCTTTTGGGTGCTTTTCTGTGTTTCCTCATTTCTCATGAGGTAGTCTGATTTCCAGTGTGATAAAAATGAGTCAGATGGATCCAAAAAAATCAGTACCATGCTTTGTGTTGAGTACAATCACAGTAGTTTATACTAATTTTATTTTTATATAGTTGGAGTTGATACATTCTTAGCTTGCCATTCTAGTTTAATGTTAAAAATTCAAGCTTTGAAACACAAAGTGTGCCATTCCTGGCTCTGCTTGCCTCAAAGCCTTACCTCATCGTCTGCTCTGAAAGACAGGGAACTGACCTCTCTAGGCCATATTTCCCAGTCTCCGTTGTCAGTTGGCTTCAGCCTGTGGGAGGCACTGGCAGGATATTGGAGGCCAGGAGGAAGAGAGAAACCTGTGTTTAGGTCACCTCTCTTTGTCTTGTGGGGCATCCCTGACAGTGGCTATAGCTCTTCTCTGGCTCTAGTTCCCACCAGACAAGTCTGCTGTCGTTGCAGCATCCACCTGTTGCAGGAAAGGGGGACCCCATCCAGGGCCCAAGAGTGCGCTCTTGTCCAATACTCAGAAGTGAATTGTCTGAGGAGACACACGTGCTGCCAAAGCTAGAGACTTTATTGGGAGGGGGCGCCCAGGTGGAGAGCAGCAGGATAAGAGAACTCAGAACTGTTCTGCCATGTCTCAGGTTTTATGGTAATTGAGGTAGTTTACGGGGTGTCTCTGGCCTATCACTCTGACTCAGGGTCCTTCCTGGTGACACCTACATCACTCAGCCAAGATGGAGTCTAGCAAAAGAGATTCTGGGAGGTTGGTGGGATGCATGGACTGGCCTCTCCTTTTGATTTTCCTGAATTCTTCTGTTTGGTGGTAGCTTGTTAGTTCTGCATTCCTTATGAGTTATAAGATAACTCATACAGGAGGATACTATAGTGCCTAGCCAGTGCAAGTGGTTTTGGTCACTGGTTCATCTGATACACCACTGACCCTTAGCTCCAAGGATACCATTCCAAAAATACTGTTTTGTTCCTCCAGCCTGGCAGGGCTAGTAGCTTCCTATTTTTGGCTGATCTTCTTGTTGCCTCCTTGCTTTTTTGTCTCCTGGTTGACTTCTCAGCCTTTCTGTCACCTTTATTTCCAATTTCTGGTATTAAATTCCCTCTTGTAAAATACTGAGCGTAGTTTATGTTTTTCTAAACATAAACTACGGGGGATGATAAATATTAAGACATAAAAAAAGAAGGGGAGAAAAGAAAAGGAGAAGAAAGAAGAGGCACAATGTAAGGTAAAAGAAGTCTAGCAGAGAGCACATGGAAAGAAAGGGCCGAGAGGTTTAGTGAGGATGGCTCGATGAATATTGCACTAAGGTCGTGATGACCCATTTGCTTTTCTCTCTGCTTCCCATACAGGTGGTGTACAGACCCTGCCTTACTAAACTGTTTGAAGCAAAAAAGCACTGTAGTCAGGTTGGTTTTACTTCTCCGTCCTTCCCTACAAGTTGTGTTTCCAAGAGTAGTTAGCTGATGAGTATGCTTTCTAGTCTGTTTTCATTCTCACTCAGCATACTACTTCTTACATTTCTGTTATGGCTTGCTGAAAATTCCATTCTTCCTACAATTGATTTTTTTCTTGGAGTAACTGTCCTTTCCCTCTTAAATTGTTTGGCACCACCAACTCCTGTTTCTTAAGCTAATGCATACCTGTTAAAAGGCAAAGGAAGAGATGGTTTCTTGGAGCTACTACTTATTAAAATGAGAGGGTAGTGACAGTATTCATGTAAATCACTTTTTTTTTTCCTTTTGAGAATGAAAATATAAGTAAAACTATTCCCTCCTCCCCATCTCCTCCTCTGTATGGTTGGAGACTACTCAACAAAAGTTTTCTTCAGCCCCCCTGTCTCCTTTAAGTTTTGGCTTAATCAAAATCCATCTCTTCCTCAAGGACTGATTTAAATATTACCGTCTCCCTGAAACCTATGCTAACATATCCTCTCATATGTATAACCCAGTTTTAGTGATTTAGAGATTATAGCTCCACCTCCTGTGCTCAGAGGCAATAGTATTCACATCACCAAGAAGGGTTTAAAAGATGAGTACATATTTTAGGACTATTAGTCTCACAAAAGTTATTATGTGTCTGTTAGACATCTGCTGTTTCCCCAGCATGGTACTAAACTAACATTACTTCTGGAGAGTTAAAAGATATATAACACATACAGGTTTTAGTCATAGGTAGTTTATAGAGTAGTTATATACATAAATTCAAGAAATAAGATAAAGTGTAATAATATATAGAATATACTGTTAATGCTAATAGAAAGTTAAAGAGTAAATATTCTTAATGATATAAGTTTAGCCTTAGAGGAGATAATTTTTGCTGCACACAGAAGGAATTACAGAATTTGAATTGGTTGGGGTTTAAGGAGAGACTTTCGTATTATTCATATTATTTCAGCTGACCTTTATATGAGATAATAATTTCATATTATTCAGATGACCTTTCCCAGGGCATACATGCAAGGCTTTTGTTGTGTTAGTATTGTGAGGATGAAAAATAACACTTACAAACATGTATTAGGTACTAAGTATATTATGTTTTGCTTCAATATCTAATTGAGTTCTCAACAGCCCTTTGAGGTTCTTTGATACTGTTATTCATATTTAACATTTTTTCAATCAGCATGAGTATTTAATGTTTCTCTCCTCACCCCACCCCCTAACAAAATGTGTTACTAAATTGATAGTCTACCTTATGACTGAGGGAGCATAATATACTTATTCTCAGTTTACAGACCAGCAAATACAGGATTAGGTTCAGTGGCTTGTCGACTGTCAGAATCTAGGATTTGTAACTGGGCCTGTTTGATTTCAAAGATTGTGTTCTTAACTGCTACTTTATATTACTTCCTAGACAGTATAGAAATAATAGAACAATTTAGTCTTAGGAAATAGTAGGAGTTGGATTTGGAAAGGAAACCAGCTAATGAAAGATCTGGAATTCTAGACTGAAAAGTTTGGATAAATCTAATCAACAGTGCAAATTACTATGGATTGTAAAAATGAATCCCCTAAGTTTTTTCTTTTGTTTTTTACTGTGCCATGTGGCAGGATTGTAGTGCCCTGACCCGGAATTGAACCTGTGCCTCCTGCAGTGGAAGCAGGACCACCAGGGAATTTTCTCTCATTATTTTTAAAACATTCATCCTTCTATTACTTGGTCTGTTTTTGACCTGGGCTTATTTACTCATTGCCATTTAAATTATATTTCTAGATACCCTAGAAAAAGAAATAGTTTGATAGAGCTTCCTGATGACTATAGCTGCCTCCTAAATCAAGCTTCTCATTTCAGGTAAGAAGAAATTTTTTTTTTTTTTTTTTTTTTTTGAGCTTGCATTTGGTAAATACCACCACTAGCAAATTTTAATTGATGAAGAAGTCTCATAACATACAATTTTGTATAATTCATTGGCATTTAGTGTATTGCTAATATTGTACAGTAACTATTTCTCTCTAGTTTCCAAACATTTTTAGCACCTCAGAGAAAAACCTTGCATCCACTAAGTAATCATTCCCCATCCCGTTCTTTCCCAGTTCCCTGGTAACTGATAATCTGCTTTTCTCCATGGATTTGCCTATTCTGGATACATTATATAAAAGGAATCATACAATCTGTGACCTTTTGTTGCCGGGGTCCAGCCCCAGCAGGATCCAGGGGGTACCCTCAGGATGAATGGCGTCGGCGAGAGATAGAAGACACGTGAGACCAGCCTTGATAGGGCCAAGTCTGTCTTTATTTTTTGACAACAGTTTTTATACCCTCACTCAGAGTGTATCCAGGATACAAGATGCTCACTCATGTCTATACAGGGTTAGTTTACATTATGTCAGTTTGTCCTTAAGGAAGAACAAGATGCTTTCTGTATTTTGTTTCTATAATAAATCTTTACACATTATCTTTTGGCCTTAGGGCTTATTAACATTTTATGTAAGTCAGGTGAATGTAGGCCTGTTTTCTGTTTCTGTGGTGACCTTAACAGAAAAGTTACAGTCTATAGGGCAACAGTCCAGCATGTCACAACATAATAAAAATATGACCCTGTTAATACCAACATCAGTTCTCTGCAAAAGTTGTCAATTAAGTTTATCTAAAAGTTTTACCCCATACAGACTTTGTGGCTCTAATAAGACGGCCTCTGCCTAGCACTCCTGGCTAATAATTAACAACTATTTCATTGTTACAATACTAGGGCTAAGCTCTTATTTTTCTAGATCTATAACTATATTAACAGTGGTTACCATAGCACAACCTTAGCACACTAAAAGCAAAAACACAGCAAAGCAAACGTTAACCCAATAACCACTTTTATAATAATTTTTCTTATATTTTTTAATAAAACTCCTTCATCCCTCAAAAATGCTCTATATCTATTAGGGCTTTTATATAATCAGGTTCTTTATGCTATTCTATGATTAAAATATCATAAGCAATCATTCATATTAGTACCAAGGGCATAAATGCATTTGACTAACAAACTACCAGCAAAGGAGCTCAAATTAAAACACTCCTTTCACCCTAAATAATCTCATAAAATACCACCACCCTAAAAACTTATAGATTAAAGTTCTAAATTAATTATTATTTGGAAAGAGATCGGGGAAGGCCTTCCTGCCTGTGTCAGAGAAATTAGGGAGTAGTCCATTGAGGCAGGCATCAGAAAGACAGATATCATCTTTAAGGTGAGAGCCTGGGGCAGCTTTGGGGCAGCTTTTCGGAATCCCTGAAAGCCTGATCCGCCTTGCCCGTCAGGCTTTCTCCCCATGACCTTGTCATGGGTGGGATCTCGTGAGCTAGCCTTTTTGGAATCCTTGAAAACCTGATCCGCCTTGCCCGTCAGGTTTTCTCCCTCATGACCTTGTCATGGGTAGGATCTCGTGTGCTGGCTCCCGGCATTTTGTGTCTGGATTTTTTCAATTAACATCCCTTTAAGGTTCATCCAAGTTGTAGGATGTATCAGTATTTCATTTCTTTCTTGGATAAATAATCCTTTGTATGTGTACACCAAAATTTATTAATCTGTTCATCCATTGATGAGCATTTAGGTGGTTTCCCTCTTTAGACTGTTATGAACAATGCTACTATAAATAATCATGTGCAAGTTTCTGGTTGGACACATATTTTAATTTTTCTTGGGTATATATATTCCTAGGAGTGGTATGTTGGATCATTATGGTAATCCTGTGTTTAATGTTTCGAGGAACCACTAAACTGTCTTCCACAATGACTGCACCATTTTACACTTGCACCAGAATGTATGAGGGCCCCTGTTTCTCCATATTCTCATCAACACTTGCTATTTTCTGTTTATTTGTTTTTTTAACTAAAGCCATCCTAGTGGGTGAAAAAATGGTAGCTCACTGTGGTTTGATACACATTTCCTTGATGACCAGTGATGTGGAACATTTTTTTGTGTTCTTGTTATGTATCTGTGTATGTTCTTGGAAGAAATGTGTGTTCAAGTTTTTTGCCCATTTTATAATTGTTTCTTTTAGTTGTTGAGTTTTAAGAGTTGTTTTTATTTTCTGAGTATTAAACCCTTACCAGACTTTAATTTGCAGATATTTTCTCCTGTAAGTTGTTTTCATATTCTTCATAACGTCCTTTGATATAGAAAAGTCCACTTTATATTTTTTCTTTTGTTGCTTATGCTGTTGGTATAATAATTTGTTGCCAAATGTGAAGTCATGACGATATATCCCTATGTTTTTTCCAAATAATTATATACTTTTAGTTTTTCTATTTTGGCTGTAGATCCGTTTGGAATTAATTTTTCAAATAAAGTAGGAGGTACGACTTCATTCTTTTTTTCATCTGGTTTCCAGTTGTCCCAGCATCATTTTCTGAAGACTGTTGTTGCCCTCTCATTAAATAGTCTGGCACCTACTTTAAAAATCAGTTGGTCATAGATATTTGATTTTATTTCTGGATTCTCAGTTCTGTTCCATCGGTCTATATATCTATCCTTATGCTAGTACCACATCATTGTAATTACTGTAGCTTTGAAGTAAGTTCTGAAATTGTAACATAAGAGCTTTCCAAATTTGTTTTTCTTTTTCATTATTATTTTGACTACTTGGAGGTCATGTGCAGTTACATTGGAATTTGAGAACTGACTTTTTCTTTTCTGCAAAAGAGGCAATTGGGATTTTAATAGAGATTGCATTAATCTGTAGATCACTTTCTGGAGTGTTGTCTTCTTAACAGTAAGCATTAAGCCTTCTAGTTCGTGAGCATGGATGCCTTCCATGCTTAAGCCTTCTTTACTTTTATTCAGTGATGTTTTGTAGTTTTCAGAGCACAAGACTTTTCATCCTTGGTTGCATTTATTCCAAGGTATTTTATTGTTTTGAATGCTATTACAAATGAAATTGTCTTCTTAATTTCCTTTTTGGATTGTTCATAGCTAATGTATTTAAGCACAACTGATTTTTGTCTGTTGATCTTGTACCCTGCAACTTTGCTGGGTATCCATAGGGATGACAACCCAAGTTTAGTTTGAATTAATTCCAACTTAATTTCTATAGCATACATTAACTCTCTTTCTTCCTGATTCTTTCTCTCCTCTTATTATTGTTGAAATCACAGATTTAACATTTTTATACACTATATGCCTGTTAACATAGATTTGTAATGATTGTTTTATGTATTTGCCTTTTAAATCATACAGGCAACAAAAAGGAGTTTTGTATCAAAAATTACAATAATATTAGCTTTTATGATAGCTTTTTTTACCTTTACCAGTTATCTGTTTTTTACCTTCAAGTTACCTTTCATGTTCTTTTGCTTTACCATGAAGAACTGTCTTTAGGATTTCTTATAGGACAGACCTGAAAATACTGAAACCTAGGGCAGGAAAAGAATTTACTTTTCCAAAGATGCTGTCATTCTTCTGTTTCTCTTCACCTTCTACTAGCTACATAAAAGAATATCTGAGGGAACTATCAAGTGAAGAATCCTCACAGGATAGAAGTCATCAGCATGGTGAGCTTCATTGTTTAGTCACTCAATTGTGTCTGACTCTTTGCGACCCCATGGACTTTAGGCCACCAGGCTCCTCTGTCCATGAGATTTTTCAGGCAAGAATACTGGAGTGGATTGCCATTTCCTTCTCCAGGGGATCTTCCTGACCCAAGGATTGAACCCACATCTCCTACAAGTCTGTATTGCAGGCAGATTCTTTACCACTGAGCCACCAGGGAAACCCATATGGTGAGCTTCACTGCTTGTTAAATTAAAGGAGCTAGAAGAATGTGGCAGAGTAAGGGGCAGGTGACTACCATTGCTAACTCCTAGAACCAAGGAACAGAGAGAAATAAAGCTCTCAAAGGAATGAGTGCTGTGTTGATTCTCTTCCCTCTCCTCTCCTCTGTTCATGATCAAGAATTAGCTTAAGTCATAAAGATATTACAATAAATATTTTCTCAGTAACCCCATCCTAGCATATTATCAACTGAAAGAATAATGAACAGAAAGTCAGCCAGGGAAAATACACACTGCTGTGGAAATCACTATCACTACAATTACAGTCATGGGAAAAGCAATTGGGAAGAAATCTCTTTAGTTAACAAGAAGATTGTCAAATGATGTGAACTAGCATAGGTACATATAAACCTGAAATCTATAGGCTCTTGTATCAAATATACCTCATCAATCTGATGTTCTGGTCCTGGAGAAGAGCTGAAAATTGTTGGGTAGGTGGCAGACAGTTCTTGGAGTTTTGTATCAATTTCAGCAAGCTGCTGATGCTGGGTGACTGCAAGTGTGTATCCTTCTCCCGGGACTAGCCAGCCACACTGATCTCCCTAAAAGGAAACAAGGGTCACCAGGTCATTCTCACACTACATTTTCCCCAAAATATACCTTTCAAACTGTCACATCAATGCTCCTCACAAAAACAAATAAAAATTTAAAATTAAAAAAAAACAGAATTAACTTGGGATAGTACAAGAAAAGAATTAAACAGTTTAAGGTTTCAATATCTGCCTACTCTGCATAAAGTATATTCTTACATTTTGCAGGGTTTTCCCACTATGGAATAAAATCTCTCAGACTCACCGTCTGAGTCTCATAACATCCATATTTCTCCACTCTGGAAAAGTGGTTTGTTGAATAGGAAGAAATCATGTTTACACTATAGTGGACATGTTATTTTCAAAATTTGTCCCTGAAAAGTAATTGAGTCTATAAACTCGGTTGTTTGGGTTTCAAGATCACAACTGGCCATTCAACCAACATTAGTTTCTCTTTTTTATTTTTAGTTTTGTAAATTAATTTTTATCAGAATATAGTTGCTTTATGATGTTGTATTGGTTTCTACTGTACAGCAAAATGAATATACGTACATGTTATGCATGTATGTTATGCATATCATGTTATGCATGAAATCCTTTGGATTTCCTTCCCATTCAGTTCACAACAGAGCATTAAGTAGAGTTCCTTGTGCTATATGGTATGTTCTCATTAGCTATCTATTTTATACATACTATCAGCAGTGTGTATGTGTCAATCTCAATTTTTGTTTCTTCACAGGTTAAAAGCCATTCATAATATTGCATTCAAAAATCCCCTACTAGTCATGGGTATACCTGTGGCTGATTCATGTTGATGTTTGGCAGCAAATAACAAAATTCTGTAAAGTAATTATCCTTCAATTAAAAAATAAATAAAATTTTTTTAAAAATCCCCTACTGCGGGGAGGCCTTATACTGGGCACTAGTGATTCAATATGAATCTCACACATTCCTGCCTTTAGGAGTTCTCAGTCCCTTGACAGCAAAGATTTTAACAAGATGTGAAAAGTATTGGTAAACCCAGGACTCCATGGGGATCAGGGAGGGTCAACTAGCCTCTCTGAATAGGAAAGAGCAAGGAGAAAAAGTGTTTGGAGAAGGCTTCCTAAAGGAAATAATCAATCTTAGTAACATCTGAGAGAAACAACACAATCAGCTGTGCACTTTAAAACTGGAGCTAGTGAAGGTGAGATGGGAGACAGAAAATCCAGGTAAGAAGCAAAAGCCATAATCTAAAAGAAAAGTGATGAGTGTCTGAACTTGGAATGTTTCCTAGGAATGCAGAACACAGAACCAATTCCAGAGATACTTAGGAAGCAGAATGTACAGAATCTGGAGATAATTTGATGGAAGAATGAGGGAGGAGTACAAATCAGGCATAAAAACCAAATTTCTGATTTTTATCAACTAGGGGGATAGTGGTCATATGGATCAAAATAAGGAATACCAGACACACAGTAGGTTTGAGGAGGCAAATGATGATAATGAATTCTGTCTGGGGCCTTTCAATATTCACAGATATCCCTAGGATATCCACAGATTATGTCAGGTAGTTAAATATGTTTATAGGAAGTTCAAGATAGAGCCTTGGAAAATAAGTATTTTGGACTCACCCATAATTCTATAGTGGTTCAAACCCTCAGAGCATGGGAATGGGTGAGGTCACAAAGAGAAGCATGAAGACAGAAGACCACTAAGAATAAAGGGGCAGATGGAGGGCAAGGAAACCTAAGAATTTCATGTCCTTTAGTTTCACGACTCTAATACCAGGGATCAATCCCTAAGTGGTAACCAGAAAAAGTACATGCAAAAACTTATGCAGAAAGACTTAACATTTGTCTCTCCCTGGCCCCAGCATCCTATCTCCCTTCCTGCTTCAGTGACACTAATATTGCGTAAGCCTCTCTAGGGAACAGGTCCCCACCAGACACTGCTCCTCCCTACCCACTGGCATCAAGAAGGCCAGCGAATGAACTAGATTCAGTCAGCTGGAAGTAAACACCCTGCCTGGACTTAAGACTCTTGAGGGAGAGAGAGATTCAAAGATGCCAGGAAGGTGGGGAAGAGATTAATGGTGACAGCAGCAGCAGTGAGGATCCAGTGTTGGGAGCAGTGAAGGCGGCAGCAGTGACCGTTAGCCTGGCTGTCTGGCGTCTGGTGGCTGCAGTGCAACCCTGAACCAGCCTGCTTCTGAGGAGTTTCCAGGGCCATTTTTCTGGCTACCTTGATTTCTGCCTGGTTTACAAACTTGGTCCTTCAAACTTTCCACTGTGCCTTTGAGCTACCCAAGTCTCCCCAAAAATTCATTTTCTCCCTTTTTTACCCAAAATTTGCCTCCATTTCTTGCAACCCAGAACACTGAATTTTTTGCCATGTTACTTATAATAAAGGATAATTGCAAAAAGTCTGAAAATAGGGAGAAAGTGAGATTATACTATATCCATATAAGATATACTATAGCAACAAACATTTAAAATACACTTGCAAGTTGGCATATGAAAATTACACATAATTATAAAAACATATCTAACTAGTCACAAATAAATTCTGATCTTTTTTCCTAAGTAAAAGTGATATAAATATTGTATGACCTAAAAGAGAAATAAGAATCTGACCAAAAAAAAAAAACCTATGGAATAAATGATTAAATATTGGTTAATAAATTTTAAATTCTTGTTTGAATGGAACTCTTTTTAAATGACACTGGAAGTAAAAAACTAAGTGCAGCAGAAATTTAAATGTTTCATGTTTTATACTGTTACAGAAGGAAATTGTGTGTTGTTGTTCAGTTGCTCACTCATGTCTGACTCTTTGCAACCCCATGGACTGCAGCACGCCAGGCTTCCCTGTCCTTCACCATCTCCCAAAGTTTGATCAAAGCTATGTGCATTGAGTTAGTGATGCCCTCCAGCCATTGCATCCTCTGTCATCCCCTTCTACTCCTGCCTTCAATCTTTCCCAGCATCAGGGTCTTTTCTAATGAGTCAGCTCTTCTCATTAGCTGACCAAAGTATTGCAGCTTCAGCTTCAGCATCAGTCCTTCCAATGAACATTCAGTTGATTTCCTTCGAGATTGACTGGTTTGACCTCTGTACTGCCCAAGGGGCCCTCAAGAGTCTTCTCCAGCACCACAGTTCAAAAACATCAATTCTTCAGCACTCAGCCTTTTTTATCGTCCAGTACTCACATCTGTACATGACTACTGGAAAAACCATAACTTTGACTAGATGGACCTTTGTCAGCAAAGTAATGTCTCTGCTTTTTTAATTCGCTGTCTAGGTTGGTCATAGTTTTTCTTTCAAGGAGCAAGCACCTTTTAATTTGATGGCTGCAGTCACCGTCCACAGTGATTTTAGAGCCCAAGAAAATAAAGTTTGTCACTGTTTCCATTGTTTCCCCATCTATTTGCCATGAAGTGATGGGACTGGATGCCATGATCTTCATTTTTTGAATACTGAGTCTTAAGCCAGCTTTTTCACTCTCCTCTTTCACCTTCATCAAGAGACTCTTTAGTTCCTCTTTGCTTTCTGCCTTAAGGGTGGTATCATCTGGGTATCTGTGGTTATTGATATTTCTCCTGGCAATCTTGATTCTAGCTTGTGCTTCATCCAGCCCAGCATTTCGAATGATGTACTCTGCAAACAAGTTAAATAAGCAGGGTGACGATATACAGCCTTGATGTACTCCTTTCCCAATGTGGAACCAGTCCATAGTTCCACATCTGGTTCTAACTGTTGTTTCTTGACCTGCATACAGGTGTGTAACATGTAGTAGGTGATGTACATATTTCTGCCTATACTTGCAACATGTAGGAATCTCACCTCCCTAAGACAGAACCGAGAAAATGCTCTTCACCACCTGCTTTACAGCTAGGATTCAGGCCAGTAATGAGGGTCTACAATCAGATTCACCCGCCTAATATTGATTCAGATGTGAGGAATTTAAGATCTGATACAAAACCCATTTTTCTGGGAAGGGTGATGGCAGAGGCTTCCGGCTTTGGGGAAAGTCATTAGTAGTTGTGAGCTCCCAACAGAGGGGAAAATCTTTAACAAATTCAAAGTATCCTAGACAAACTGAAGAGAACATTACATCCATGCAATGAAACATGCCACTATAAGCAACAACCGGCAGGCATGAGTTCCGAGGAATTCAAACATAATTATCATGTTAGTCATCCTCTTTATGTTGGATTTGTCAGAGGTGAAGGGGCAGAGCACTCCCAAAGGACATACAGACACTTGAAAGAATACAGCAAATTTGAAGCATGGCAAGAAATCTGGTACAGTTTCAGGAAACAATAGATAGGTCAGTCCCTTCCTCAAAGTGGCAGTCCCTTCCTGCCACATTCACATCTTCCTCTTCTGATCTCTGTTCCATCATGTGTCACCACCTATCTGGCTTCATAGAATCTCCATATAAAATGTCTATCTCCCACATCAAATAATAAAAAAGGACGCCTTCTCCTCAGAGGACTTGCAGAAAGAACTTTCAGCAAATATTAGTTTAAAAAACAATAATTGTAAAAATAGCAACAATCTCAAAAGAGGGCTGCACAAGCAAAGTAAGCAGAATAGAGCTGTTTGAAACTCAACTCGGAAAACTGTAAAATGAATGTAGATGAGCAAAATGACAAAAAGGATAAAGACTATGAAAAATACTTGAAGGCCTGGAGGAGAGATCCAGGAGATTCTATACCCATGTATGGGCTTGGTACATAGACTGACCTGGTCCCCTTTTCCAATCTCCTCCTTCTTTGCCTTCCTCTGCTAAAAAAAAAAAAAAAAAAACAGTGAAATCCTTGAATCCTCTGTCTTGACTGAACAGCTGTTTGAAATGAATGACTACGTGCAGTCTTAGCTTAGCCAGTGAGGTGCAGGTGGAAGTCATGGGGAGATCACAGCTTCCCAAATGAAAAGGCAAAGTTTTACAGGTATCTCTTTTACCCTTTCCTTTCCCCCCTTCTTACTGCCTGGAAAATTTACATATTATCTAGATATAGCAGTCATCTTGCACACTGAAAAACAAAAACACAATAAGACCATGAGTCAAGAAGATCAAAAGACACTAGCTACTTACACTTGGATTTCTTGTTACAGGAAAAAAAAAAAAAAAAAGTTTCTTATTTAAGTCATGGTCTATAAAGTTTTCTGTGACTTGCAGTTAATCCCACTCCCAATTGATGTCCCACTTTATAGGAAGCCCAAAAGGAAAGAAAAAGAGATGACAGAAGAGAAGAAATAACAGAAGATAATTTTCTGAACAGATGAAAAAATTGAATCTTCAGGTAAAAAGTACCTACCTAGAAGGTGTCATCCAAGAACAAAAATGTTTTTAAAGATGCACACAAATAAGTTCTGATAAAATTGGTGAACTCAAAAATAAAGAGAAAAATCCAACAAGCTTCCAGAAAATCTAGAGCTACCATTTGAAGCTACCATTTGACGCCATCATTCAAGTGAGAGAAGAATTAATTTTCGAATATGCAAACACTCAAAAATTATCTACACACCATCATATTTAGGGGAATTCTTTTAATTCCAGAAAAATAACTCAGGAAAAATGATTTTGACCCCATGGACTGTAGCCCACTAGGCTCCTCTGTTCATGGGATTTTCCAGGCAAGAATATTGCAATGGGTTGCCATTTCCTCCTCCAGGGGATCTTCCTGACCCAGGGACTGAATTCACAACTCCTACATCTCCTGCATTGCAGCCGATTCTTTACCACTGAGCCATCAGAGAAACCCCAATAAATAATTAGTTAAGTTTAAATACACAGGTAATAAGGTGGTTTTAAAATTTGGCTACTGTTGAGAAAGATTCCTAAAATATAAGCAGCATATTATTTTTAAAAGAAAAACTTATAACATCCTGGAACTAAAATTCCAAGTGATTTCAATGCATTCTAGAGGAGAAGAAATGGGAGAAGAGGGAAATGAAAGCATACCAAAGATCCTGCCTTGTTAAGATGTAAGATTTTAGAAATTAATTATTGAAGAAACTATAGAAGGGAAAGCAGCCCACTGCCAACACTCTGATCCTAGTCCAGTGAGACCATTTTAGCTTTCTGTCCAGGAGAAACTAAGCTGAGAAGATCTAACTTCCTAAAGTGACAGAACTGGGAAGGGACGGATCCTGCTTTCCAGCCAGTCTGCCAAAGCCAGCACTCAACCACTCTCCTAAACCACCTCCAGTCAAAGCCAGCACACTCAACCACTCTCCTAAACCACCTCCAGTCTCTGTAGATTCCATTTTCCATTTCTCCGGAACACAGTGTCAGTTGAGAATACATAACCTGGAGGAATATATATCAGCCTTTCTTGGAGTGGGAATTGCAGAGAATTGTTTTTTTATCTGAATTTCTAGCTTCTCTTGACAAATTGGAGGATCTAGGCAGCCCTGGGCGGGGATTTCTATGCAGCAGCAGCCACTGACTGGCATACTGGCCCAGATATTGCTGTACATGCACTGCTTTTTAGCCAGAGCTAAAACTGCCCTCTGAAACTACATGTCTTAGGCTGGGTTCCCTAGACCCAGAACCTTAGACAGAGATTCCTATTTAAGTGACTTAGTGGAAGAGTGCTTTCAGGATTAGGGGTGTGAGGAAAGCAGGCTAGGACAAGGGAGCAAAGCCAGACAAGGATGTTGTCTCAGCTGAAGACTGACTGACCCCTGAGGAAGCTCTGGAGGACAAACTACAGCACACAGCTCATCCTATTTCAAGGTGAGGAAACAAAGGGACTGGGAGGGGTTGGGGGAGGGGGGCGAGTGTCATCCTGTCCTGGACTGGTCAGCTCCCATTTGGCCCAGGACAGTTCTCCAGAGAAGGAGTCACGGCAGGGGATGGTTGCACAGATGTGCTAGGTAAAGGGCTGCTGCAGGGTGTCAGCAGCAGTCGCCCTATCATCTCTGTTAAACACAGGGGAATAAAAATTAGATGACAGCGCTAAGAGTTTCAAGGAACACAGGACAATGTGTTTCTTTGTGGAAGGAAGAATAGGACTAGAAGTTTAGTATGCAAACAAGAGCAAATGCTGAGCCTGCACTACTTATGTGACCTGCCCAGGCCCTATAAGCACTCACATTCACACCCTGGATTCACTCCCCAGACTCAGCCTGTGCTTGCCCCAGACTCTTCAGGGAACTGAATGCCCAGCGTTACATGGACAGGAGCAAGGTGGTGGTCTTAAGGATTACTAAAGATTACACTGAAATTATGTGGAATCAGTTTAGGGATAATAAGAAATGTCCAAAATAAAAGGATCCAGAGAAACATATCTCTATGTCATCAATGAGCAAGCCCATCACATCACAGGCAGAGGGTATTATTGTGAAAGCCAATGTGTAGGTCACTCTTATAATGACATAAGAGAGTCAATAATGAATCAACAAGGGTAAATTGGAAAATTTTGATAAAAATAAATTCATAAAGCAGGATTTTTTAAGTTAAAAATATTGCCTCATAATTTGAAAAATTACTGCAATTTTTGCTATTTGATCAACAACATGATTTTAAAAATAAAAATTAAGACGTGTGGAGCCTGTAGAATATCAGAGTTTACTTACCTCAGAACTGGACAGCCCTGAATCAGTATCATCTAAGTCCTTTAAAAGTTCAACCAGCTTTTCCTTTTCTCTGTCAATCATAACCACTGGTTTTCCCGAATTTTTGGCCAACTATAGAATGTACCAAAAGAAAATATTAAATACTCAAAGCAACTCATAGTTCAGGAAAAATTAAAATGGAATCTGAGGCTTCTACAATACAGATTCACTAAGGTAAAGTTTGTTATATTAGGCATTTTTATTTGCTGGGTAATTTTATTTTATTCTAAATTTTGGTAGAGCTCCATTCTCTAAACAAAGATATTCAACCATCTCAACAAACACTTTATATAAAAAATAAAACATGGGCAGTTTGCAAACCTCTCTTTACATTAAATGTATCAAATGCAACATACTTGCTGAGACATTTGGGAGGAATCTTACAACTTTCTATGTGACATATATCCACTAAATGAAACTGCTTTTAAGTTTAAAGACTATCACATCAGGGGTTTAAATAAGATTCAGTTACTATTGATAAAAGGAAAAAGGAAAATCTATGGTGGAGCTGTTATCTGTGTCAGCAAGAACTTGGATATGGAGAAAACCCTACTGCTCTTGGAAATTTATACATTAAGTCAACAAACAATGAGACAATGCAAAAAGAGCAAGCTGGAAAAGGTTTCTTTCAGATCATAGGAACACGGAGCACATAAAAGTCAAGAGTCCCAGAGGCCAGTCCTGGCAGTGGCAGGCTGACCCATGAATCCAGTCTGCCTGGAAAAGACATGCTAATTGTGGAAAACATCAGGCTTGAGCTATGAAGAATTACTTAACTCTCTCCTCTTAAAACGTCACACTTATCAATGTAGCTTTCCAGTGACTTAACTGCCTGGGTGGCTTGCCATGAACCTTCTGTTCACCATACTTTCATTTCTTGCTATAAATTATTTCACATTCTGGTCAAATACAGGAGTCCCTGTGCCCTTGGTTAGTCTAGTCTGCCTTGAGGACAAACCAAGTCAGACTGCACGGCTTTTAAAACCAAGTTAAGCCTCTATATCAGTGAGCTAATCAAAGCAAGAGACAAGTAACAGGCTGCTCCAGGAACTGGGCTGGAGTTGGAGAGAAAAGGCAGGGCCAGTAGGCAGACAACCAGTTGACCTCTCCACCTCTGCCAAGAGAATTTTCCACTCAAATTTCTAAATGCACCAACTATAAAATCAGTCTCATTACTTTAAATAAAACCAATTTTACTAATATGCAATTCAAAATCTGGGAAACAGTGTATAAAACTATTATTTAAATAAATGTCTTTCAAATTGCAGGAACCAGATTCATTTCTGGGCAATGAAACAAATTATTAAGTTGCAGCTAGCAATTTTTAAGAGGGTAGGATGAGATAGAATAGGCTAGGATAGAGTAGAAAATAGTGAAATTAAGCATTGGTTCAAAAAATTTCTCTTACAGTTATATGCATTGCTTCAATTACATATACATGTATCATAGTCAAAAAAAAATTTAAAGACAATGAACATAGCTATCTCCATTTTTGCAACTCACTTGAGTCCCACATTCTGGCTTCTAAATTTCTAGGTACATACCTCAATGTTTCGCTTAATAAAATCCTGGCTGTGTTTACCCCTGAGCTCAATCTTTTCTGTATTTGAGAAAGGTTTATTTTCTGCTTTGATCATTGACTCACTTCTTTCCACATCATAGGTAAAATCTAATAATAAAAAAGTTCAAAATTTTTTCAGAATTATAATTGTCCATTATGCCAGAATTTATCTTAAGCATATATTGAAACATATAGGAAATAAACACACATAGAAAAGGTCCTAAATTTCAGATCAGAAACTTAAGACACACAAACATTTATTCTTAAAAAGATAAATGTGCTACCACAATTTGCAATGAAGTTCTTATAAAACTTTGTTATTCATTATCATGTATCAAACTTCTTGCTGTTGATTCCTTTGGAATCATGGGAGATATGAAAAGAACTTCAAGTGATATACATGAAGGAGAAATTGCTGATGTCATGAGAATTTTAACATATATTTTATTTTAGTATTTATATAACGTAAAACTTACTCTAAAGACTAGAATCATTCCCTACTACTCAATGATTCGCTGTTATCTTCTCAGAACAATAAACTTCTTGTTCAAACCTGTTTTTTAAGCCAAGTCGGGGCACAAGTGTCCTGGATGTCCCACATCCTATCTGCACAAACCCGTAAAGCCCATCTCAGTTTGTCAGTTTTTCTCAACCTTTGAAGAGCTTTGTATCAACGTCAGTTGTCCAGACCCTGAGTACTCAAGACTAGAGCAAGAAAAATACTTGTGGCCTCTTATCCCCTTTATAAAATATCTTGCTTTCACTGTAGTCACATTTAAAGCATTTTTTAAAAGACCATGTGAATCCTTCATTAAAGCTCTAAAAATATGCATAAAAATAGTCTTCCTAAATGACAAATAGAGTCCACCTTACAAAACAGGATAAACTGCCATATTAAAGTTCAACAGAAAAAAAAACACTAGCCAGTAGCTCAATGCCGACAAGGCTTACTTAAAAGCTATCTTTGTTTTATAAGAGAGGTAACCTCAATAAAAAGGATTAAGGGAGCTAGTCAACTGGTGTTTTTTTGGCTCATTATCAAAGAATCAGTACAAATTTAATAATTAAAGAATAAATTTGATAACACTAGTTGGAAAAACCAAGAAAAAGCGTGAGATCTCTGGATTTAATTTCTGTTCAGACTAAAATAAATTTGAGTAAAAAAAAAAAAACAAAGTTTTACTCAAATTTAAGTTACACATTTCTAGGGGAAAAAAAACCTATGCTTTATAACTGAGATTTCATTCTTTAATCAATCCGGTGTCTCAGATGGTAAAGAATCTGCTTGCAATGTGGGAGACCTAGGTTCGATCCCTGAATCAGGATGATCCCCTGGAGAAGGAAATGGCAACCCACTCCAGTATTCTTGCCTGGAAAACCACAATGACAGAGGAGCCTAGAGGCAGTCCATGGGGTCATATAGAGTTGGACACTACTGAGCAACTTACAAACACCAATAGTGAAAGTATGAGTTATTTTTTTGGTAAGTGGCCTTCCTAGATATAAAATACATAACTTTTTCCCATAATCCAAGTTGTATATAGTCTTTTAAACTCAAATCTGAAGTTTATTCATTCAGCTGAAGTTTCATATTCTCTTAAACAACACATTAAAATAAACCAAATGCATCTTTGTCTATATTTATAATAGTTTCTTACACTTTTAATACATTGTAGGAAAAAATCTTAGATAGTCTGGTAGAAACTATCTGCCTAGAAATGTCCTCTTCTCCTCTCCATCCTGGGAGTGATCCAAGGTAGAGGTTGCCATGTCCCAGTAGTGACCCCAACTCTTGCTGGGTTGGATGAATTGGCTGGACAAAGGGTGGGCACCTAACCCAAGACAGATCAATTGGTCTCTTCTCTAGGATTATGGAATTGAATCACCCTCTCAATGACTAGTGAAAGGATATGATCTTAGGAATCAAAGAAGCTATCTACCAGGAGGATTCTTTCCATAAATTTTCTTTTTCACTTAAACTAGATTTACATTACTAACAGCCAGATTTAACTGTTTATTACACAAAATTTCAAATGTCTGAAAGAAAACTATAATGAACCCTCAACAACTAACTTCAATAATGATTAACTCATGACCAATCCTGTTTCATCTAGAACCTCACCTACTTCCCCTCACCACTGAATTAAATCACATCAAATCATTTCATCTGTGAATATTTGTATATATAGCTAGTATCTTCTTGTGACAATATATAAAATCACATACCTTGTTTGACATTCTGTATATGATTTTCATAGTCTTCTGGTGGAACTTGAGTGTGAAACACCGAGAAAAAGGTATCTTCATGCTTGTTACAAGAAGGATCTAGTGATTCAAAAATCATTTCTTCAGTATCATATGTTAACACATATATATGGAATCTAGAAAGACGGTACTGATGAATCTATTTGTAGGGCAGCAATGGAGATGCAGATATAGAGAACAGACTTATGGACATGGGGCAACAGGGGGTTGGGGGGAGAAGAAGGTGGGACAAATGGAGAGACTAGCATGGAAACATATACACTACCATATGTAAAATAGATAGCCAGTGGGAATTTGATATATGACTCAGGGAACTCAAACTGGGGCTCTGTAACAACCTAGAGGGGTGGGATGGGGTGGGAGGTCAGACGGAGGTTCAAAAGGAAGGGAACATATATATATATACCTATGGCTGGTTCATGCTATTATATGGCAGAAACCAACATAATATTGTAAAGCAATTACCTTTCAATTAAAAATAAATGAATTTTTAAAAAATCATTTGTTCAATACATACAAAATAAATAAGGAATTATTTATGTGGACAGTTGTTTTTATAAAACAGATAAGACCTAATAATGTTCTCTGTAATATTCCTCAATTTCCTCTACACGTTTCTTAAGACAATATCACTTTCAGATAGACATGACAATCATCTTTGTACACATGAGCCACTGAAACACAGAAATCAAAGCCAGTCAACAGTTTCCCTAGAACTTCTGTGCAAGAAGTATGCACCAGGGTGTGCTAAAATATCACATTAATTACCTGTATATAATACCCCCCAAATTCTAACATTCTTAAAACAGAGAATATGCACATTGAATAACTTTGTGTTTCTAGTCCTTATTTTAGATCCACAAGGTGAGATTTCAGATATATGATCCATCATTAAAATAACAGAATGTGTTTGAGAGAAAATTGGAGAGATACTTGGCAGTTAGCTTTCTTTTTTTGATTCTCTTGGGATACTACACATAAAAAATTAAGAAACTGTGTTTAACTCTTTTTGTTTAATTTAATTTGTCTTATGTTCTATTAAGCTAAGTTACACACCATATATTTACAAGAAACAGCTAACATAAATAAATATCACTTTGCCTTAACATGAAAGAATCTGCCAGGCTGTGGCACAGAAATGTTTTTGCTTAAGAAAACATGACATGTCTTGAAGATATTAGAGGATTCACTTAGAGATGATATGGGCAAGATATATTCACCATGACACAAATACCAACAAATTCAAAACATACAACTTCTGATAGTAAAAACAAATTCATCAATTCAAATTCCCTAATCTGGAATTCATAATAATGTAGTGTCGCATCACCAGGATTGACAGTACAACCATAATCTTTGTCTAATGTTTGATGAGTTAATCTAGCAAATTAGTGGTATAATCCTTACAAGAAGACAGGTAAGCTACTCAGCAGACAAAAAGTTTTGAAGTTCTTTTCAAACTTTAATTTTTTTGCAACCATTGTTATTAGGGCTCTTAAATATTCATTGAAGCAAACAGCAAGTCAGCAATTTGGCAACATTCTGTTATTGGTTTAAGTTGCATCATATACCCAAAATGGTAATATATTTTTGATCACATAATTCCTCTTTAATAGCAGTTTCACTTAATTTTATACTAAAGTACCTATAGAGACATAAAAATGCAAAAACCTGCAAGACAAAAAACTATTATAGCAAGGTGATACTGAAGGTTTTAAACCAAGGAGTTTTTCTTAGCTGAAATCATTCATGTGACCCTCTGGCTCTTCATGCATAGTCTCAGGATATCATTGCCTCAGACACAATGAGTACAGCTAGGGTACAGCCCTAACACAAAGGTCTCATAGCTTAGCCTTGAGTTTAAAAGACAACAGGTGTAAAAGGAAGACATTCAACTGTAGAAACTCAACTTCTTGACAGGAAAAAAGCATTTTCTAAATTACAAAAGTCCTTCATTAGAAAACTCTTCCTTATAGTAAAAAACAAACCAAAAAATCTACTTGATGTAGAAAAAATGATGGAATTAGAAAATGATGATTTGATAAACATTGATAGGAAGCAACTTAAATCAACCCTCCAATCTTCCTCTTTCAAGACTCGTATTAAAAATTGTACTCAAAACTTTTGAAAATTGTAAAACACTATAGAATTTAATGAATCTTTCATTCAATAAAATAATTAATAAAAAAATTGATTTTTTTATAATAATTGATAATAATTGATTCAGGTAGAAATTAAAGAATAATAGGATAACAGCCCCAAAGTATCCTCCCACAAGATAATTTATCCAGTGCAAAGAGAAAAATAGTAACTTAACAGTGGAGAAATCTAGCAGACACCACCTTAACCCAATGATCAAAGTTAACATCACCAGCGGTGAAACCACCGACATCACACACTTCCTGTTACGATTTGTTGAGAATACAGTACCACTTCTGTGGGATTTCTGCCAAAAATACATAACCTGAACCCAATATGTGGAAACATAAACAAACCCAAACTGAGCAACTTGTCTACAAAATAACAGACCTATAGTCTTCAAAAATGCCAATGTCACAAAATACAAAGAATGACTAAAGAGACATGACAATTAAATGCAATGCAAGAGCTTGAATTTTCTTTTGGTAGAAAGGATTTAAGTGGGACAACTGGTGAACCATGAATAAAGCCTATTGATTGGATCACAGTATTGTATCAATATTAATTTCCTGATTTGTGTGTGTGCATGTGTGTGTGTCCGGATGTAGAGAAGACAGAAGATGTGGTAAAATACTAGTACATGGAAAATCTGAGTAAAGGGTATTTGAGAATTCTTCATACTTTTGAGACTTTCAGTCTGAAATTATACCAAAATTAAAAGTTAATAGGTAGTTTTTCAAATGTCCTCACTACAAACATTTAGCTAAAGGGAAAAAAGAAATCTCCCTTCAGTGAGATTGTGCTCAAGGGCTGAGCACAATTTTTTTATTAATTATTTTATTGAATGAAAGATTCATTAAATTCTATAGTGTTTTACAATTTTCAAAAGTTTTGAGCACAATTTTTAATACGAGTCTTGAAAGAGGAAGATTGGAGGGTTGATTTAAGTTGCTTCCTGTCACCTAAGGAAGAAAGCCCATCCCAGACAGTGGGAAAGACCTAGAAGAGCATCACTGGGATGAGTTTAGAGTAGACACAAGTGACTCACAAGTGAGACTGCTCCCTGGCACTCACCCTTTTGGAGGTGGAATCCTGGAGTTAGATTGAGATCACCAAAGAAAATGGGGAAACCAGAGCACAGGGGGCTCTGCCTCACTGAACACCTGGAATTCTGGGAGGAGACTCCACTCACAGTGCTCCACACCTACTCCTGATGCCCCAAAGCACCAGTGGCAGTGTGGCATGTTTTGAGGGAGACAGGGCATGATATATTCACCCTTTCTTTCTCCCTATCTCTTTTTCACTCTCTCCCCTACTCCTAACACACACACACACACACGTGCGCGCACGCACACAGAAACATATGACATACAATTGCATGGCTGGCCTGGAGCATGGAAGAGATCAGGAGCGCTTACTTTCCCCTAAGAATTAGAAATAGACCCCTTCCCAGCGCACATCATGACACCAACCAAAAATGCACACAGCCAGGGACTTCCCTGGTGGTCCAGTGGCTGGGGCTCCATGCTCCCAATGTGGGGGGCCTGGGTTCAATCCCCCGTCGGGGAGCTGGATCCCACATGCTGCAACTAAGACTCGGCTCAGTCAAATAAATTAAATAAATAAAAACAAATATTTTTTTTAAAAAACGCACACATCCAAATGTCCCATGCAATTAAGAACCACCCTGTTAGACTACAGAGAAAAGTTCAATAAACTCAAAATATCAAAACAATGCCCACAGTATTACATATTTCTATATTGGCTTTTAAAGCAGAGGGCTTATAAAAGATTGTGGAGAACAAAGGGAAAGCACCATTTTCTAATTAACTATAAGGTCAATGAGGAAATAAGAGTACAGTAACAACATGTAGAGAATAATGATAACACATAAGAAAGAATGCAGTATAAGCTAAATCTAAATTCAGAAACAAATTCATAGCAATGATGCCTTTATCACATTGTTATGGACTGAATTGTATGCCCCCAAAATTCATATGTTGAAGCCCTAACCCCCAGTGTGGCTGTACTTTAAGGAGATAATTAAGGCTAAATGAGATTATTAGGTAGGGTTCTAATCTAGTAGAACTGGTGTCCTTACAAGAAGAGGAAGAGGCACCAGAGGTATCTTCACCCCCCCACCTCTTCTTCCCCTGGGCACAGAGAAAAGGTCATGTGAGGACACAGTGAGAAGGTGGCCGTCTGTAAGCCAGGAAGAGAGCTCACCAAAAATGAATTTTCCAGTACCTTGATCTTAAATGTATAGTCTCCAAAACTGTAAGAAAATAAACCGGCTGTTTAAGCCACCCAGTCTGGGGTATTTTTTTTATGGGAGCCCTAGTAGACATATATTTTAAGAGAAAATAAAAAGAACTTAACTAATTTAAATGAAGAAACTAATTTAAGAAACTAATTTAACTGAAGAGAAAACAACAAAACAAGTTCAAGAAAAGAAATAATAAAGGTAATTGCTAGAATTAACAAAGAAATTCAAAATTGATTTACAAAAGTATAAAAAGACAAATCCTCGAGAATAATTTTAAAAAGAGAAAACACTCACTGCTATCAAAGTAGCAAGAACAAAGTAAAAGAACAGCCACAAAGACCCCTGCAACAGAACAGAGGGTTCAGAAACAGACCCAGAAAAACATACTCAACTTATCTTTAATAAAAAAGCAAGACTTCCAAATAGAGAGAGGACAATCTCTTCAACACATGGTGCTGGAACAACTGGATGTTCATATGCAAAAAAAAAAAAAAAAAAGCCAGACACAGACCTTACATTTTTCACAAAAATGAAATCAAACTGGATTATAACCCAAATATAAAATGCAAAACTATAAAAACAGGATAAAAATCTATGTGGATTTCAGTTTAGTGATGAGTCTTTATAAACACCACCACAAGTATGATCCATGAAAGTAAAAATTGATAATTTAAACTTTATTAACATTAAAAACTTCTGTCCTGCAGAAAAGACAAGAACAGGCTGACAAAATATTTGCAAAACACATATCACATAAAGGACTTGCATCCAAAATAGACAAAGAACTCTGAAAACTCAACCATAGGAAAACAAACAATCCAATTTTTTTTAAATGGGCAAAAAATCTGAACAGACAACTCACTAAAGAAAGTATGGATATGGGGGAAGGAGCCAAGATGGCGGAGGAGTAGGACGGGGAGACCACTTTCTCTCCTACAAATTCATCAAAAGAATAACTGAACGCAGAGCAAACTTCGCAAAACAACTTCGGATCGCTAGCTGAGGTCATCAGGCGCCCAGAAAAGCAGCCCATTGTCTTCGAAAGGAGGTAGGACAAAATATAAAAGATAAAAAGTGAGACAAAAGAGCTAAAGACGGAGATCCGTCCCGGGAGCTCTTAGGCGGCATTGCTTGGGGTAGGGTCCGGGCCTGAGTGCCCTGAGGACAATCGGAGGGAGCTTCTGTGAGTTGCCAACTTGAACTGTGGGAGACCAAAAGAGAGAGAGTAAATTAACCGGCCCGAACACACTGCCGGCCGCTCGCAGAACAAAGAGACCGAGAGGGTCCAGAGAGGAGCTCGCAGGCTGCGGACCGGTCCAGCCCCGCCGGAGGCAGGAGGCAGGAGGCAGGGGGGAGGGGAAGGTCGCGGCGAGACACAGGCCGCAGGCACCCGACCGGCGCGGGCGGGGACTGGGGCTGGGGACGCGGAGGGCGGAAGGCGCGCGCGCCCGACTGGCGCCAGCGGAAACTGAGACTGGGTCCGCGGAAGGGAGTGGGCGCGCCACACCTGGGGAGAGTGCGCCCACCAAGCCCCTGGCTGCCTGGACCGCTCTGACGGGGAAGGCACAGAGGGCAGGCGCAGCTTTTCGCTCCGCGCTTTTGTGGAACACCCGAGGGCTGGAACCTCGCGCAGCGCGGGGCGCGCTCCATATAGAACAGCCGGGAGCCTGAGCAGCACAGACGGAGAAAGCAGCGTCAGCCCCTCACGGCAGCCCCAGCCCATCCCCGCGGCGCAAGCCTGTCCCCACAGCGCCAGCCTCTCCCTGCAGCGCAAGCCCCTCCCTGCCCCGCAGAGCGACGGAGCTAGCTGCCTGAATAAGAGTCCACCTCCGCCCGCCTGTGTCAGGGCGGAAATGAGGCTCTGAAGAGACTGGCAAACAGAAGCCAAATAAACAAAGGGAACCGCTTCAGAAGGGACTGGTGCAACAGATTAAAATCCCTGTAGAAAACACCGACTTCACCGGAAGGGCCCTGTAGATATCGAGAAGTGTAAGCTGGAACGAGGAGCTATCTGAAACTGAGCGAACCCACACTGACCGCAGCAGCTCCAGAGAAACTCCTAGATATATTTTTACTTTTTTTTTTCTAAGTAAGGAAAAAAAAAAAAATTTTTTTTTCTTTTTATATTTTTTTCTTTTTTATTTTTTCTCTTTTATTTTCCTTTAAAATTCCCTATTACTCCCCCATTACTCCTTAACTTTCATTTTCATAGATTTTTACGATTTTTTTAATTAGGGGAAAAAAAAATTTTTTTTTTCTTTCTTTCTTTTTTTCTTTTTTGTTTTTTTTTCTTTTTCTTTTTTTTTCTTTTTTCTTCTTTTTTTTCCTTTCCGTTTTCTCTTTTATTTTCTATTTTTCTTTTTCTCTTATTTCTTTTAAAGTCCTCTAGTACTCCTCTACTACTCTACATTTTCATTTTCACTACACTATAACCTTACAAAAAAAGAAAAAAAAGAGAAGCCCTATCTTTAAACCGAAGATTATTCTCTCCCAATCTTGACTCTCTGTTTTCTACCTCAGAACACCTCTATTTCCTCCTTTTCCCTTCTCTTCCCAATCCAATTCTGTGAATCCTTGTAGGTGTCTGAGATACGGAGAACACTCTGGGAACAGACAGCTGCGTAGATCTCTCTCTCTCCTCTTGAGTCCCCCTTTTTCTCCTCCTGCTCATCTCTATCTCCCTCCTCCCTTTTCTCCTGTTCATGTAACTCTGTGAACCTCTCTGGGTGTCCCTAACGGGGGAGAATCTTTTAGCCATTAACCTAGAAGTTTTCTTATCAGGGCTGTATAGTTGGAGAAGTCCTGAGACTACAGGAAGAATAAAACTGAAATCCAGAGGCAGGAGACTTAAGCCCAAAACCTGAGAACACCAGAAAACCCTGACTACATGGAACTTTAAGTAATAAGTGACTGTCCAAAAGCCTCCATACCTACACTGAAACCAACCACCACCCAAGAGCCAATAAGTTTTAGAGCAAGACATACCACGCAAATTCTCCAGCAACGCAGGAACATAGCCCTGAACATCAACATACAGGCTGCCCAAGGACACACCTAACACATAGGCCCATCTCAAAACTCATTACTGGGCACTCCATTGCTCTCCAAAGAGAAGAAATCAAGTTCCACGCACCAGAACACTGACGCAAGCTCCCCTAACCAGGAAATCTTGACAAGCCAGTCGTCTAACCCCACCCACTGGGTTAATCCTCCACAATAAAAAGGAACCACAGACCTCCAGAATACAGAAAGCCCATTCCAGACACAGCAATCTAAACAAGATGAAAAGGCAGAGAAATACCCAACAGGTAAAGGAACATGAAAATGCCCACCAAGTCAAACAAAAGAGGAGGAGATAGGGAATCTACCTGAAAAAGAATTTAAAATAATGATAATAAAAATGATCCAAAATCTTGAAAACAAAATGGAGTTACAGATAAATAGCCTGGAAACAAAGATTGAAAAGATTCAAGAACTGTTTAATAAAGACCTAGAAGAAATAAAAAAGAGTCAAATTAAAAATGAATAATGCAATGAATGAGATCAAAAACACTTTGGAGGGAACCAAGAGTAGAATAATGGAGGCAGAAGATAGGATAAGTGAGGTAGAAGATAAAATGGTGGAAATAAATGAAGCAGAGAGGAAAAAAGAAAAAAGGATCAAAAGAAATGAGGACAACCTCAGGGACCTCTGGGACACTGTGAAACGCCCCAACATTCGAATCATAGGAGTTCCAGAAGAAGAAGACAAAAAGAAAGGCCATGAGAAAATACTCGAGGAGATAATAGCTGAAAACTTCCCTAAAATGGGGAAGGAAATAGCCACCCAAGTCCAAGAAACCCAGAGAGTCCCAAACAGGATAAACCCAAGGCGAAACACCCCAAGACACATATTAATCAAATTAACAAAGATCAAACACAAAGAACAAATATTAAAAGCAGCAAGGGAGAAACAACAAATAACACACAAAGGGATTCCCATAAGGATAACAGCTGATCTATCAATAGAAACCCTCCAGGCCAGAAGGGAATGGCAGGACGTACTGAAAGTAATGAAAGAGAATAACCTACAACCTAGATTACTGTATCCAGCAAGGATCTCATTCAGATATGAAGGAGAATTCAAAAGCTTTACAGATAAGCAAAAGCTGAGAGAATTCAGCACCACCAAACCAGCTCTTCAACAAATGCTAAAGGATCTTCTCTAGACAGGAAATACAGAAAGGTTGTATAAACGTGAACCCAAAACAACAAAGTAAATGGCAACTGGACCACACCTATCAATAATTACCCTAAATGTAAATTGGTTGAATGCCCCAACCAAAAGACAAAGACTGGCTGGATGGATACAAAAACAAGACCCTAATATATGCTGTCTACAAGAGACACACTCTCAAAAACAAGAGAACACATACAGACTATAAAAGTGAGGGCTGGAAAAAATATTTTTCAATGGCAAACGGAGACGAAGAAAGGCAGGAGTCGCAATAACATATCAGAATAAAATAACTTTCAAATAAAGGATGAAAAAAGACAAAGAAGGACACTACATAATGATCAAAGGATCAATCAAAGAAGAAGATATAACAATTATAAATATATATGCACCCAACATAGGAGCACCGCAATATGTACGGCAAACACTAACGAGTATGAAAGAGGAAATTAATAGTAACACAATAATAGTGGGAGACCTTAATACCCCACTCACAACTATGGATAGATCAACTAAACAGAAAATTAACAAGGAAACACAAACTTTAAATGACACAATGGACCAGTAAGACCTAATTGATATCTATAGACATTTCACCCCAAAACAATCAACTTCACCTTTTCTCAAGTGCACACGGAACCTTCTCCAGAATAGATCACATCCTGGGCCATAAATCTAGTCTTGGAAAATTCAAAAAAATTGAAATCATTCCAGTCATCTTTTCTGACCACAGTGCAGTAAGATTAGATCTCAATTACAGAAAAAAAATTGTTAAAAATTCAAACACCTGGAGGCTAAATAACACGCTTCTGAATAACCAACAAATCATAGAAGAAATCAAAAAAGAAATCAAAATATGTATAGAAATGAATGAAAATGAAAACACAACAACCCAAAACCTATGGGACACTGTAAAAGCAGTGCTAAGGGAAGGTTCATAGCATTACAGGCTTACATCAAGAAACAAGAAAAAACCAAATAAAAGTAACCTAACTTCTACCCAAAGCAATTAGAGAAGGAAGAATGAGAAACCCCAATGTTAAAGGCAGAAGGAAAGAAATCTTAAAAATTAAGGCAGAAATAAATGCAATAGAAACTAAAGAGACCATAGCAAAAATCAACAAAGCTAAAAGCTGGTTTTTTGAAAAAATAAACAAAATTGACAAACCATTAGCAAGACTCATGAAGAAACAAAGAGAGAAGAACCAAATTAACAAAATTAGAAATGAAAATGGAGAGATCACAACAGACAACACTGAAATACAAAGGATCATAAGAGACTACTACCAGCAGCTCTATGCCAATAAAATGGACAACTTGGATGAAATGGACAAATTCTTAGAAAAGTATAACTTCCAAAACTGAACCAGGAAGAAATAGAAGATCTTAACAGACCATCACAAGCAAGGAAATCGAAACTGTAATCAGAAATCTTCCAGCAAACAAAAGCCCAGGGCCAGACGGCTTTACGGCTGAATTCTACCAAAAATTTAGAGAAGAGCTAACACCTATCCTACTCAAACTCTTCCAGAAAATTGCAGAAGAAGGTAAACTTCCAAACTCATTCTATGAGGCCACCATCACCCTAATTCCAAAACCAGACAAAGATGCCACAAAAAAAGAAAACTACAGGCCAATATCACTGATGAACATAGATGCAAAAATCCTTAACAAAATTCTAGCAAACAGAATCCAACAACATATTAAAAAAATCATACACCACGAAAGTGGGCTTTATCCCAGGAATGCAAGGATTCTTCAATATCCGAAATCAATCAATGTAATACACCACATTAACAAATTGAAAAGATAAAAACCATATGATTATCTCAATAGATGCAGAGAAAGCCTTTGACAAAATTCAACACTCATTTATGATTAAAACTCTCCAAAAAGCAGGAATAGAAGAAACATACCTCAACATAATAAAAGCTATATATGACAAACCCACAGCAAGCATCACCCTCAATGGTGAAAAATTGAAAGCATTTCCCCTGAAATCAGGAACAAGACAAGGGTGCCCACTCTCACCACTACTATTCAACATAGTGTTGGAAGTTTTGGCCACAGCAATCAGAGCAGAAAAAGAAGTAAAAGGAATCCAGATAGGAAAAGAAGAAGTGAAACTCTCACTGTTTGCAGATGACATGATCCTCTACATAGAAAACCCTAAAGACTCTACCAGAAAATTACTAGAGCTAATCAATGAATATAGTAAAGTTGCAGGATATAAAATTAACACACAGAAATCCCTTGCATTCCTATATACTAACAATGAAAAAACAGAAAGAGAAATTAAGGAAACAATACCATTCACCATTGCAACAAAAAGAATAAAATACTTAGGAGTATATCTACCTAAAGAAACAAAAGACCTATACATAGAAAACTATAAAACACTGATGAAAGAAATCAAAGAGGACACAAACAGATGGAGAAACATACCGTGTTCATGGATTGGAAGAATCAATATTGTCAAAATTGCTATTCTACCCAAAGCAATCTATAGATTCAATGCAATCCCTATCAAGCTACCAACGGTATTTTTCACAGAACTAGACCAAAGAATTTCACAATTTGTATGGAAATACAAAAAACCTCGAATAGCCAAAGTAATCTTGAGAAAGAAGAATGGAACTGGAGGAATCAACCTGCCTGACTTCAGACTCTACTACAAAGCCACAGTCATCAAGACAGTATGGTACTGGCACAAAGACAGAAATATAGATCAATGGAACAGAATAGAAAGCCCAGAGATAAATCCACGAACCTATGGACACCTTATCTTTGACAAAGGAGGCAAGGATATACAATGGAAAAAAGACAACCTCTTTAACAAGTGGTGCTGGGAAAACTGGTCAACCACTTGTAAAAGAATGAAACTAGAACACTTTCTAACACCATACACAAAAATAAACTCAAAATGGATTAAAGATCTAAGTGTAAGACCAGAAACTATAAAACTCCTAGAGGAGAACATAGGCAAAACACTCTCCGACATAAATCACAGCAAGATCCTCTATGACCCACCTCCCAGAATATGGGAAATAAAAGCAAAACTAAACAAATGGGACCTAATGAAACTTAAAAGCTTTTGCACTACAAAGGAAACTATAAGTAAGGTGAAAAGACAGCCCTCAGATTGGGAGAAAATAATAGCAAATGAAAAAACAGACAAAGGATTAATCTCAAAAATATACAAGCAACTCCTGCAGCTCAATTCCAGAAAAATAAATGACCCAATCAAAAAATGGGCCAAAGAACTAAACAGACATTTCTCCAAAGAAGACATACAGATGGCTAACAAACACATGAAAAGATGCTCAACATCACTCATTATTAGAGAAATGCAAATCAAAACCACAATGAGGTACCATTACACGCCAGTCAGGATGGCTGCTATCCAAAAGTCTACAAGCAATAAATGCTGGAGAGGGTGTGGAGAAAAGGGAACCCTCTTACACTGTTGGTGGAATGCAAACTAGTACAGCCACTATGGAAAACAGTGTGGAGATTCCTTAAAAAACTGGAAATAGAACTGCCATATGACCCAGCAATCCCACTTCTGGGCATACACACTGAGGAAACCAGATCTGAAAGAGACACGTGCACGCCCAATGTCCATCCGCAGCACTGGTTGTATAATAGCCAGGACCATGGAAGCAACCTAGATGCCCATCAGCAGATGAATGGATAAGGAAGCTGTGGTACATATACACCATGGAATATTACTCAGCCATTAAAAAGAATTCATTTGAACCAGTCCTAATGAGATGGATGAAGCTGGAGCCCATTATACAGAGTGAAGTAAGCCAGAAAGATAAAGAACATTACAGCATACTAATACATATATATGGAATTTAGAAAGGTGATAACGATAACCCTATATGCAAAACAGAAAAAGAGAAACAGAAATACAGAACAGACTTTTGAACTCTGTGGGAGAATGTGAGGGTGGGATATTTCAAAAGAACAGCATGTATACTATCTATGGTGAAACAGATCACCAGCCCAGGTGGGATGCATGAGACAAGTGCGCGGGCCTGGTGCACTGGGAAGACCCAGAGGAATCGGGTGGAGAGGGAGGTGGGAGGGGGGATCGGGATGGGGAATACGTGTAAATCTATGGCTGATTCATATCAATGTATGACAAAACCCACTGAAATGTTGTGAAGTAATTAGCCTCCAACTAATAAAAAAAAAAAAAAAGAAAAAGAAAAAAAAAAAAAGAAATAAATAAAAAGCTCTTCTAGCTAGGCTTTCTAACAAGCCATTTTTTTGCATAGACAACAGTAAGAGACCTTCTTTTTAAAGGAAGTCTGGGTAAGTCTTTTAATGAAGCAGACCCCTCTGTATGACAATCCTGCCCAAAAGTGACACTTTTGCAAGTTTGAATTTTTGTTTAGTATACTTCTCAAAGTATCCTACATCTCTGAAAGCACAATTTTAAAACAGGAAGAAAGACTCCTCTTATCTGTTCAGACTCAACACAGAAATGCATATTCATAAAAGGACTTAGGCAGCAAAGAAACCGATGAACTTCAAGTATCATAAAGACAAAGACATTAAAACAAATGAGGAAGAAAAACTGCCAGACATCATTTTAATCAACCAGGATATGATGGACTCCATGGTATTCTGCTCTTTAAATATGATATATTAAAGTTTTACTCTATTCTTGGCAGAAGATATAATATGTATGTTAGATAAGCTTAAAGACAGCAGAAGTCAGGTGGTTCAGAAATGACAACACTGTATTTCAGGGCAGATGACTAGACAGGTCTTAAGAGGAGACCCAGAGCAACGTGGAGGTCGAAATACTCAACACGAAGAGTGAGGGACCACTAGCAAAGCATCCCTGACCTCTGTCTCCATCGAATCCTTCCTCACTGATGTCAGAAAAACAGCTCGCTGTGCGATGTGGGGCTGAGTTCGCCCAGCCTGAGCACCAGCATCGGTCACAGCCTTGCATTCAGGTTAAAAGTCACTTTCACAGAAATGATTATCCTAGAATTCTATAAGCAGAACTGATTTGGGGAAGGAAGAACTGAGGTCACATTCACCTCAGACCTGCCCAGTGTTTAGAAAAGATAAGAGTGATGCTGCTCCCCCAACGTATCCTTGGGAAAGCCAGCCACCCCTGGGGTATAAGCAGGGCCATTCCCGCCGCCCCCAGGACTCACAGAGCGAGGCTTCGCATCAACCGTGCCTGCGAGAAGCCGCAGTTGCGCTGCTTTGAGGCCGAAGGTCATCAGTTCTTCTTACCAAACTATCACAGTTGTGATTTGATTTTCCTAGAACTTGGTTGTTTAGAGAGGCTATTCCATAATAATTTACATGTGTTTAGGACAAGGAGCTCATGTCTGACCAACACAAACAACCAAAGGGCAGGTCATTCGTTAGAGATAAAACCAGAATAGGGGAGAAACTCACAATATTTAGGGTTAAGATATCTGCTCTGTGTAACAGCACAAGACAGAAGGGGCACTTGTTATACCTTCGTGTCTCTCAGGAATTTACATCGTGGCTATTTCTGACGGACTTAATTACTTAACCAATTGAATATACATATATATATATATATATATAATAAAACTTCTTTTCCTTCTTCAACAGTCCTTCTGTTTTCCTTTTGTTTTTAATTCTTGAAAGTTCTCTTCTCCTTTTGTTTTTAATTCTTGAAAGTTCCAATATGCCTGTTTCTGGCTCACTAGGAACAGATAATGATCATGAAACCAACCAAAAAGTACTTACCATGAACTTGGCCACAGGTTGGGCCCAATGAGGGAAGAAAAAGATAAACAAGGTATAGTCCTTGGCCTTGCAGAGTGTAAGCTTACATTCAAGTAAAGGGTTGGCCTACAAAACAGAAATGATGATGGTACAAATTAGAATGTGGTAAGTGCCCAAGGAGAGAAGACTGTTATGAGAACATACCTAAGGAAGCTTTCATTTAGGTTTTCCAGAGAGACAGGTTCCGAGTCTTAGGAAGTAAGGTAAAGATCTCGTTTGGCAGGTTTATGGAGGAAACAAAAATTCTGTTTGGGTTGTTTTTTTTTTTTAAACTCTGTTTATTCATTTTTGGTTGCGCTGGGTCTTTGTTACTGCGCGGGCTTTCCTCTAGTTCCGGCGAGCCGGGGCTACTTTTCGTTGCGATGGGTGGGCTACTCCTGGTGGCTTCACTCAAGTTTCGGAGCACCGGCTCTAGAACACACAGGCTTCAGTTGCAGCGCCCCATGTGGAATCGTCCCAGACCAGGGATTGAACCCTTGTCCCCTGCATCGGCAAGTGAATTCTCATCCACTGGACCACCAGGGAAGTCCAGAAGCAAAAATTCTTAAACGTGCATCGGTTCCAAAGCACAGGGGTAATAAATGGTGGGGATCGGATGTTGGATGTAGCAGGGCTAATAAAGAATAGGAAGGCTCATTCTGACGACAGACTGCAGATACGAGATAGGCTGCCCATGGGGATGGGACTGCACTGTGTTTGGTGTGTGGTGGTGGTGGTGGTTTCTTACCCAGGGTCAGTTTCCATTTTCCTTATTCTGGCAACAGCGTTTGACCAGCGTTTGCTCTTCTTTAAGGAACCTCTGCTCCCCAACAAGACTTGGGCTTCCCTGGTGGCTTAGAAGGTGAAGCATCTGCCCGCAATGCAGGAGACCTCAGTTCGATCCCAGGGTTGGAAAGATCCCCTGGAGAAGGAAATGGCAACCCACTTCAGTGCTCTTGCCTGGAAACTCCCATGGACAGAAGAGCCTGGTAGGCTACAGTCCATGGGGTCGCAGAGAGTCGGACAGGACTGAGCGACTTCAGTTTCACTTTTCTCCCCAACAATCAGCCACGGTCCCAGTCAGCCTAAGAGCACAGAGTGGGAAGAGGAGTGGTCCAGGGGAGGCTCCGTGTGCCCCCGCCCCGGCAGCTAATAATCCAGGGAAGAAGGCAACTGGGCAAGGGGATGGGGCTGGCAGCAGCAGGATCAAGGGGGCTGGTACCTGATGCCTAAGCTAGGAAGTCAGCAGTCCCTGTGGGTGAGAACGCAAGGAAAATATTCATCAGGCCTGCTGACGAGACAGTCACTGATCAAGTCAGAGAGAAGAGGGAGAAAGGCGGGGAGCAGGGTCTGAGAGAGCTGGCGAGTGAGTGCAAGGGGGGAGCACGGAGACTGTCCCAGCTTCAGTGTGATTTCACCGCAAAAGAACGACAGCCGATCCGGCAGGCCTCGGGGGGACACAGGCAGTGGTGGTGGGCTTTTTTTTTACAGCTTGTTTTTATTGTGGTAAGAAGTCATGTAATATAAAACATACTATTTAAGCCATCGTGAACTGTACAGCTCAGTGGCACTAAATACGTTCACATTGTTATGCAGCGCTCACCATCACCCATCTCCCGAACTCTTCACTTTGCTAAACTGAAACTCTGCCCCATAAACACTAAGCCCCCGTCCCCCCACCCCGCCCCCTGGTATCCACCAAGTACTTTCTGACTCCACGAACTTGACTGCTCCAGGTGCCTCCTATAGCAGATTCAAACAGTATTTGTCTGCACCTAATGGCTTCCCTGTTGGCTCAGTGGTAAAGAATCCACCTGCCAATGCAGGAGATAAGGGTTCGACAGCTGGGCTGGGAAGATCGCCTGGAGAAGGAAATGCAACCCACTCCAGGATTCTTGCCTGAAGAATCCCATGGACAGAGGAGCCCTGGCGGGCTACAGTCCGTGGGGTCGCAGACAGTCAGACACGACTTGGTGACTAAACAGCAAGGTGTGGTTAAAAATAGACGGGAAGAATCTGATCAGGAGAAAGGGCGAAGATGTCTGAAAACAAAGAAATCGCTGAAATAATCAGCAGTGTGAGGTTCCTGAAGGTGGGAGGGGGTGTGGTTCCAAGCGGAGGCTGGCAAGTCCTTTGACGGGAGGAGGACAAGAACCGTGCAGAGGTAGAGAGTAGTATGAGTGGCATCCAGAAAAACGGGGCATTCTCCAACAACGGGGTCTGTTTGCTCTCCGCAGCAGCAGTGGTGTGGGGTCGGGGGCCACGGTGGACAAGTGAGAAAAGAAGGAAATACATCTGGAGGAAGGGGGCTTCCCGGGTGACTCAGCAGTGAAGAATTCGCCTGCCCCTGCGGGAGACGCAAGAGACGCCAGTTCAGTCCCTGGGTCAGGAAGATCCCCTGGAGAAGGAAATGGAAACCTGCTCCAGTAATTCTGCCTGCAGAATTCCATGGACAGAGGAGCCTGGTGGGCTACAGTCCATGGGGTTGCAAAGAGTCAGACAGGACTGAAGGACTGAACACACACACAACGCACACTTGGAGGAAAGGAGTCAGCCTTCAGAGGTTGGTTTTTTTAAGTCCACGGTTTTGTTTGCACGTTGACTTGGCATACCCATCAAAGCAGCTGAATGGAAGAAACATACTTGGGGATACTTAAGTGTTTCTCTCAGTCTTAAAAATAGCACCTGTACGAATCCCCTAGTGGTC
>NC_057391.1:36368698-36386897 GCF_019320065.1 Cervus canadensis
GGGAAACCCATATGGTGAGCTTCACTGCTTGTTAAATTAAAGGAGCTAGAAGAATGTGGCAGAGTAAGGGGCAGGTGACTACCATTGCTAACTCCTAGAACCAAGGAACAGAGAGAAATAAAGCTCTCAAAGGAATGAGTGCTGTGTTGATTCTCTTCCCTCTCCTCTCCTCTGTTCATGATCAAGAATTAGCTTAAGTCATAAAGATATTACAATAAATATTTTCTCAGTAACCCCATCCTAGCATATTATCAACTGAAAGAATAATGAACAGAAAGTCAGCCAGGGAAAATACACACTGCTGTGGAAATCACTATCACTACAATTACAGTCATGGGAAAAGCAATTGGGAAGAAATCTCTTTAGTTAACAAGAAGATTGTCAAATGATGTGAACTAGCATAGGTACATATAAACCTGAAATCTATAGGCTCTTGTATCAAATATACCTCATCAATCTGATGTTCTGGTCCTGGAGAAGAGCTGAAAATTGTTGGGTAGGTGGCAGACAGTTCTTGGAGTTTTGTATCAATTTCAGCAAGCTGCTGATGCTGGGTGACTGCAAGTGTGTATCCTTCTCCCGGGACTAGCCAGCCACACTGATCTCCCTAAAAGGAAACAAGGGTCACCAGGTCATTCTCACACTACATTTTCCCCAAAATATACCTTTCAAACTGTCACATCAATGCTCCTCACAAAAACAAATAAAAATTTAAAATTAAAAAAAACAGAATTAACTTGGGATAGTACAAGAAAAGAATTAAACAGTTTAAGGTTTCAATATCTGCCTACTCTGCATAAAGTATATTCTTACATTTTGCAGGGTTTTCCCACTATGGAATAAAATCTCTCAGACTCACCGTCTGAGTCTCATAACATCCATATTTCTCCACTCTGGAAAAGTGGTTTGTTGAATAGGAAGAAATCATGTTTACACTATAGTGGACATGTTATTTTCAAAATTTGTCCCTGAAAAGTAATTGAGTCTATAAACTCGGTTGTTTGGGTTTCAAGATCATAACTGGCCATTCAACCAACATTAGTTTCTCTTTTTTATTTTTAGTTTTGTAAATTAATTTTTATCAGAATATAGTTGCTTTATGATGTTGTATTGGTTTCTACTGTACAGCAAAATGAATATACGTACATGTTATGCATGTATGTTATGCATATCATGTTATGCATGAAATCCTTTGGATTTCCTTCCCATTCAGTTCACAACAGAGCATTAAGTAGAGTTCCTTGTGCTATATGGTATGTTCTCATTAGCTATCTATTTTATACATACTATCAGCAGTGTGTATGTGTCAATCTCAATTTTTGTTTCTTCACAGGTTAAAAGCCATTCATAATATTGCATTCAAAAATCCCCTACTAGTCATGGTTATACCTGTGGCTGATTCATGTTGATGTTTGGCAGCAAATAACAAAATTCTGTAAAGTAATTATCCTTCAATTAAAAAATAAATAAAATTTTTTTAAAAATCCCCTACTGCGGGGAGGCCTTATACTGGGCACTAGTGATTCAATATGAATCTCACACATTCCTGCCTTTAGGAGTTCTCAGTCCCTTGACAGCAAAGATTTTAACAAGATGTGAAAAGTATTGGTAAACCCAGGACTCCATGGGGATCAGGGAGGGTCAACTAGCCTCTCTGAATAGGAAAGAGCAAGGAGAAAAAGTGTTTGGAGAAGGCTTCCTAAAGGAAATAATCAGTCTTAGTAACATCTGAGAGAAACAACACAATCAGCTGTGCACTTTAAAACTGGAGCTAGTGAAGGTGAGATGGGAGACAGAAAATCCAGGTAAGAAGCAAAAGCCATAATCTAAAAGAAAAGTGATGAGTGTCTGAACTTGGAATGTTTCCTAGGAATGCAGAACACAGAACCAATTCCAGAGATACTTAGGAAGCAGAATGTACAGAATCTGGAGATAATTTGATGGAAGAATGAGGGAGGAGTACAAATCAGGCATAAAAACCAAATTTCTGATTTTTATCAACTAGGGGGATAGTGGTCATATGGATCAAAATAAGGAATACCAGACACACAGTAGGTTTGAGGAGGCAAATGATGATAATGAATTCTGTCTGGGGCCTTTCAATATTCACAGATATCCCTAGGATATCCACAGATTATGTCAGGTAGTTAAATATGTTTATAGGAAGTTCAAGATAGAGCCTTGGAAAGTAAGTATTTTGGACTCACCCATAATTCTATAGTGGTTCAAACCCTCAGAGCATGGGAATGGGTGAGGTCACAAAGAGAAGCATGAAGACAGAAGACCACTAAGAATAAAGGGGCAGATGGAGGGCAAGGAAACCTAAGAATTTCATGTCCTTTAGTTTCACGACTCTAATACCAGGGATCAATCCCTAAGTGGTAACCAGAAAAAGTACATGCAAAAACTTATGCAGAAAGACTTAACATTTGTCTCTCCCTGGCCCCAGCATCCTATCTCCCTTCCTGCTTCAGTGACACTAATATTGCGTAAGCCTCTCTAGGGAACAGGTCCCCACCAGACACTGCTCCTCCCTACCCACTGGCATCAAGAAGGCCAGCGAATGAACTAGATTCAGTCAACTGGAAGTAAACACCCTGCCTGGACTTAAGACTCTTGAGGGAGAGAGAGATTCAAAGATGCCAGGAAGGTGGGGAAGAGATTAATGGTGACAGCAGCAGCAGTGAGGATCCAGTGTTGGGAGCAGTGAAGGCGGCAGCAGTGACCGTTAGCCTGGCTGTCTGGCGTCTGGTGGCTGCAGTGCAACCCTGAACCAGCCTGCTTCTGAGGAGTTTCCAGGGCCATTTTTCTGGCTACCTTGATTTCTGCCTGGTTTACAAACTTGGTCCTTCAAACTTTCCACTGTGCCTTTGAGCTACCCAAGTCTCCCCAAAAATTCATTTTCTCCCTTTTTTACCCAAAATTTGCCTCCATTTCTTGCAACCCAGAACACTGAATTTTTTGCCATGTTACTTATAATAAAGGATAATTGCAAAAAGTCTGAAAATAGGGAGAAAGTGAGATTATACTATATCCATATAAGATATACTATAGCAACAAACATTTAAAATACACTTGCAAGTTGGCATATGAAAATTACACATAATTATAAAAACATATCTAACTAGTCACAAATAAATTCTGATCTTTTTTCCTAAGTAAAAGTGATATAAATATTGTATGACCTAAAAGAGAAATAAGAATCTGACCAAAAAAAAAAAACCTATGGAATAAATGATTAAATATTGGTTAATAAATTTTAAATTCTTGTTTGAATGGAACTCTTTTTAAATGACACTGGAAGTAAAAAACTAAGTGCAGCAGAAATTTAAATGTTTCATGTTTTATACTGTTACAGAAGGAAATTGTGTGTTGTTGTTCAGTTGCTCACTCATGTCTGACTCTTTGCAACCCCATGGACTGCAGCACGCCAGGCTTCCCTGTCCTTCACCATCTCCCAAAGTTTGATCAAAGCTATGTGCATTGAGTTAGTGATGCCCTCCAGCCATTGCATCCTCTGTCATCCCCTTCTACTCCTGCCTTCAATCTTTCCCAGCATCAGGGTCTTTTCTAATGAGTCAGCTCTTCTCATTAGCTGACCAAAGTATTGCAGCTTCAGCTTCAGCATCAGTCCTTCCAATGAACATTCAGTTGATTTCCTTCGAGATTGACTGGTTTGACCTCTGTACTGCCCAAGGGGCCCTCAAGAGTCTTCTCCAGCACCACAGTTCAAAAACATCAATTCTTCAGCACTCAGCCTTTTTTATCGTCCAGTACTCACATCTGTACATGACTACTGGAAAAACCATAACTTTGACTAGATGGACCTTTGTCAGCAAAGTAATGTCTCTGCTTTTTTAATTCGCTGTCTAGGTTGGTCATAGTTTTTCTTTCAAGGAGCAAGCACCTTTTAATTTGATGGCTGCAGTCACCGTCCACAGTGATTTTAGAGCCCAAGAAAATAAAGTTTGTCACTGTTTCCATTGTTTCCCCATCTATTTGCCATGAAGTGATGGGACTGGATGCCATGATCTTCATTTTTTGAATACTGAGTCTTAAGCCAGCTTTTTCACTCTCCTCTTTCACCTTCATCAAGAGACTCTTTAGTTCCTCTTTGCTTTCTGCCTTAAGGGTGGTATCATCTGGGTATCTGTGGTTATTGATATTTCTCCTGGCAATCTTGATTCTAGCTTGTGCTTCATCCAGCCCAGCACTTCGAATGATGTACTCTGCAAACAAGTTAAATAAGCAGGGTGACGATATACAGCCTTGATGTACTCCTTTCCCAATGTGGAACCAGTCCATAGTTCCACATCTGGTTCTAACTGTTGTTTCTTGACCTGCATACAGGTGTGTAACATGTAGTAGGTGATGTACATATTTCTGCCTATACTTGCAACATGTAGGAATCTCACCTCCCTAAGACAGAACCGAGAAAATGCTCTTCACCACCTGCTTTACAGCTAGGATTCAGGCCAGTAATGAGGGTCTACAATCAGATTCACCCGCCTAATATTGATTCAGATGTGAGGAATTTAAGATCTGATACAAAACCCATTTTTCTGGGAAGGGTGATGGCAGAGGCTTCCGGCTTTGGGGAAAGTCATTAGTAGTTGTGAGCTCCCAACAGAGGGGAAAATCTTTAACAAATTCAAAGTATCCTAGACAAACTGAAGAGAACATTACATCCATGCAATGAAACATGCCACTATAAGCAACAACCGGCAGGCATGAGTTCCGAGGAATTCAAACATAATTATCATGTTAGTCATCCTCTTTATGTTGGATTTGTCAGAGGTGAAGGGGCAGAGCACTCCCAAAGGACATACAGACACTTGAAAGAATACAGCAAATTTGAAGCATGGCAAGAAATCTGGTACAGTTTCAGGAAACAATAGATAGGTCAGTCCCTTCCTCAAAGTGGCAGTCCCTTCCTGCCACATTCACATCTTCCTCTTCTGATCTCTGTTCCATCATGTGTCACCACCTATCTGGCTTCATAGAATCTCCATATAAAATGTCTATCTCCCACATCAAATAATAAAAAAGGACGCCTTCTCCTCAGAGGACTTGCAGAAAGAACTTTCAGCAAATATTAGTTTAAAAAACAATAATTGTAAAAATAGCAACAATCTCAAAAGAGGGCTGCACAAGCAAAGTAAGCAGAATAGAGCTGTTTGAAACTCAACTCGGAAAACTGTAAAATGAATGTAGATGAGCAAAATGACAAAAAGGATAAAGACTATGAAAAATACTTGAAGGCCTGGAGGAGAGATCCAGGAGATTCTATACCCATGTATGGGCTTGGTACATAGACTGACCTGGTCCCCTTTTCCAATCTCCTCCTTCTTTGCCTTCCTCTGCTAAAAAAAAAAAAAAAAAAACAGTGAAATCCTTGAATCCTCTGTCTTGACTGAACAGCTGTTTGAAATGAATGACTACGTGCAGTCTTAGCTTAGCCAGTGAGGTGCAGGTGGAAGTCATGGGGAGATCACAGCTTCCCAAATGAAAAGGCAAAGTTTTACAGGTATCTCTTTTACCCTTTCCTTTCCCCCCTTCTTACTGCCTGGAAAATTTACATATTATCTAGATATAGCAGTCATCTTGCACACTGAAAAACAAAAACACATTAAGACCATGAGTCAAGAAGATCAAAAGACACTAGCTACTTACACTTGGATTTCTTGTTACAGGAAAAAAAAAAAAAAAGTTTCTTATTTAAGTCATGGTCTATAAAGTTTTCTGTGACTTGCAGTTAATCCCACTCCCAATTGATGTCCCACTTTATAGGAAGCCCAAAAGGAAAGAAAAAGAGATGACAGAAGAGAAGAAATAACAGAAGATAATTTTCTGAACAGATGAAAAAATTGAATCTTCAGGTAAAAAGTACCTACCTAGAAGGTGTCATCCAAGAACAAAAATGTTTTTAAAGATGCACACAAATAAGTTCTGATAAAATTGGTGAACTCAAAAATAAAGAGAAAAATCCAACAAGCTTCCAGAAAATCTAGAGCTACCATTTGAAGCTACCATTTGACGCCATCATTCAAGTGAGAGAAGAATTAATTTTCGAATATGCAAACACTCAAAAATTATCTACACACCATCATATTTAGGGGAATTCTTTTAATTCCAGAAAAATAACTCAGGAAAAATGATTTTGACCCCATGGACTGTAGCCCACTAGGCTCCTCTGTTCATGGGATTTTCCAGGCAAGAATATTGCAATGGGTTGCCATTTCCTCCTCCAGGGGATCTTCCTGACCCAGGGACTGAATTCACAACTCCTACATCTCCTGCATTGCAGCCGATTCTTTACCACTGAGCCATCAGAGAAACCCCAATAAATAATTAGTTAAGTTTAAATACACAGGTAATAAGGTGGTTTTAAAATTTGGCTACTGTTGAGAAAGATTCCTAAAATATAAGCAGCATATTATTTTTAAAAGAAAAACTTATAACATCCTGGAACTAAAATTCCAAGTGATTTCAATGCATTCTAGAGGAGAAGAAATGGGAGAAGAGGGAAATGAAAGCATACCAAAGATCCTGCCTTGTTAAGATGTAAGATTTTAGAAATTAATTATTGAAGAAACTATAGAACGGAAAGCAGCCCACTGCCAACACTCTGATCCTAGTCCAGTGAGACCATTTTAGCTTTCTGTCCAGGAGAAACTAAGCTGAGAAGATCTAACTTCCTAAAGTGACAGAACTGGGAAGGGACGGATCCTGCTTTCCAGCCAGTCTGCCAAAGCCAGCACTCAACCACTCTCCTAAACCACCTCCAGTCAAAGCCAGCACACTCAACCACTCTCCTAAACCACCTCCAGTCAAAGCCAGCACACTCAACCACTCTCCTAAACCACCTCCAGTCTCTGTAGATTCCATTTTCCATTTCTCCGGAACACAGTGTCAGTTGAGAATACATAACCTGGAGGAATATATATCAGCCTTTCTTGGAGTGGGAATTGCAGAGAATTGTTTTTTTATCTGAATTTCTAGCTTCTCTTGACAAATTGGAGGATCTAGGCAGCCCTGGGCGGGGATTTCTATGCAGCAGCAGCCACTGACTGGCATACTGGCCCAGATATTGCTGTACATGCACTGCTTTTTAGCCAGAGCTAAAACTGCCCTCTGAAACTACATGTCTTAGGCTGGGTTCCCTAGACCCAGAACCTTAGACAGAGATTCCTATTTAAGTGACTTAGTGGAAGAGTGCTTTCAGGATTAGGGGTGTGAGGAAAGCAGGCTAGGACAAGGGAGCAAAGCCAGACAAGGATGTTGTCTCAGCTGAAGCCTGACTGACCCCTGAGGAAGCTCTGGAGGACAAACTACAGCACACAGCTCATCCTATTTCAAGGTGAGGAAACAAAGGGACTGGGAGGGGTTGGGGGAGGGGGGCGAGTGTCATCCTGTCCTGGACTGGTCAGCTCCCATTTGGCCCAGGACAGTTCTCCAGAGAAGGAGTCACGGCAGGGGATGGTTGCACAGATGTGCTAGGTAAAGGGCTGCTGCAGGGTGTCAGCAGCAGTCGCCCTATCATCTCTGTTAAACACAGGGGAATAAAAATTAGATGACAGCGCTAAGAGTTTCAAGGAACACAGGACAATGTGTTTCTTTGTGGAAGGAAGAATAGGACTAGAAGTTTAGTATGCAAACAAGAGCAAATGCTGAGCCTGCACTACTTATGTGACCTGCCCAGGCCCTATAAGCACTCACATTCACACCCTGGATTCACTCCCCAGACTCAGCCTGTGCTTGCCCCAGACTCTTCAGGGAACTGAATGCCCAGCGTTACATGGACAGGAGCAAGGTGGTGGTCTTAAGGATTACTAAAGATTACACTGAAATTATGTGGAATCAGTTTAGGGATAATAAGAAATGTCCAAAATAAAAGGATCCAGAGAAACATATCTCTATGTCATCAATGAGCAAGCCCATCACATCACAGGCAGAGGGTATTATTGTGAAAGCCAATGTGTAGGTCACTCTTATAATGACATAAGAGAGTCAATAATGAATCAACAAGGGTAAATTGGAAAATTTTGATAAAAATAAATTCATAAAGCAGGATTTTTTAAGTTAAAAATATTGCCTCATAATTTGAAAAATTACTGCAATTTTTGCTATTTGATCAACAACATGATTTTAAAAATAAAAATTAAGACATGTGGAGCCTGTAGAATATCAGAGTTTACTTACCTCAGAACTGGACAGCCCTGAATCAGTATCATCTAAGTCCTTTAAAAGTTCAACCAGCTTTTCCTTTTCTCTGTCAATCATAACCAGTGGTTTTCCCGAATTTTTGGCCAACTATAGAATGTACCAAAAGAAAATATTAAATACTCAAAGCAACTCATAGTTCAGGAAAAATTAAAATGGAATCTGAGGCTTCTACAATACAGATTCACTAAGGTAAAGTTTGTTATATTAGGCATTTTTATTTGCTGGGTAATTTTATTTTATTCTAAATTTTGGTAGAGCTCCATTCTCTAAACAAAGATATTCAACCATCTCAACAAACACTTTATATAAAAAATAAAACATGGGCAGTTTGCAAACCTCTCTTTACATTAAATGTATCAAATGCAACATACTTGCTGAGACATTTGGGAGGAATCTTACAACTTTCTATGTGACATATATCCACTAAATGAAACTGCTTTTAAGTTTAAAGACTATCACATCAGGGGTTTAAATAAGATTCAGTTACTATTGATAAAAGGAAAAAGGAAAATCTATGGTGGAGCTGTTATCTGTGTCAGCAAGAACTTGGATATGGAGAAAACCCTACTGCTCTTGGAAATTTATACATTAAGTCAACAAACAATGAGACAATGCAAAAAGAGCAAGCTGGAAAAGGTTTCTTTCAGATCATAGGAACACGGAGCACATAAAAGTCAAGAGTCCCAGAGGCCAGTCCTGGCAGTGGCAGGCTGACCCATGAATCCAGTCTGCCTGGAAAAGACATGCTAATTGTGGAAAACATCAGGCTTGAGCTATGAAGAATTACTTAACTCTCTCCTCTTAAAACGTCACACTTATCAATGTAGCTTTCCAGTGACTTAACTGCCTGGGTGGCTTGCCATGAACCTTCTGTTCACCATACTTTCATTTCTTGCTATAAATTATTTCACATTCTGGTCAAATACAGGAGTCCCTGTGCCCTTGGTTAGTCTAGTCTGCCTTGAGGACAAACCAAGTCAGACTGCACGGCTTTTAAAACCAAGTTAAGCCTCTATATCAGTGAGCTAATCAAAGCAAGAGACAAGTAACAGGCTGCTCCAGGAACTGGGCTGGAGTTGGAGAGAAGAGGCAGGGCCAGTAGGCAGACAACCAGTTGACCTCTCCACCTCTGCCAAGAGCATTTTCCACTCAAATTTCTAAATGCACCAACTATAAAATCAGTCTCATTACTTTAAATAAAACCAATTTTACTAATATGCAATTCAAAATCTGGGAAACAGTGTATAAAACTATTATTTAAATAAATGTCTTTCAAATTGCAGGAACCAGATTCATTTCTGGGCAATGAAACAAATTATTAAGTTGCAGCTAGCAATTTTTAAGAGGGTAGGATGAGATAGAATAGGCTAGGATAGAGTAGAAAATAGTGAAATTAAGCATTGGTTCAAAAAATTTCTCTTACAGTTATATGCATTGCTTCAATTACATATACATGTATCATAGTCAAAAAAAAATTTAAAGACAATGAACATAGCTATCTCCATTTTTGCAACTCACTTGAGTCCCACATTCTGGCTTCTAAATTTCTAGGTACATACCTCAATGTTTCGCTTAATAAAATCCTGGCTGTGTTTACCCCTGAGCTCAATCTTTTCTGTATTTGAGAAAGGTTTATTTTCTGCTTTGATCATTGACTCACTTCTTTCCACATCATAGGTAAAATCTAATAATAAAAAAGTTCAAAATTTTTTCAGAATTATAATTGTCCATTATGCCAGAATTTATCTTAAGCATATATTGAAACATATAGGAAATAAACACACATAGAAAAGGTCCTAAATTTCAGATCAGAAACTTAAGACACACAAACATTTATTCTTAAAAAGATAAATGTGCTACCACAATTTGCAATGAAGTTCTTATAAAACTTTGTTATTCATTATCATGTATCAAACTTCTTGCTGTTGATTCCTTTGGAATCATGGGAGATATGAAAAGAACTTCAAGTGATATACATGAAGGAGAAATTGCTGATGTCATGAGAATTTTAACATATATTTTATTTTAGTATTTATATAACGTAAAACTTACTCTAAAGACTAGAATCATTCCCTACTACTCAATGATTCGCTGTTATCTTCTCAGAACAATAAACTTCTTGTTCAAACCTGTTTTTTAAGCCAAGTCGGGGCACAAGTGTCCTGGATGTCCCACATCCTATCTGCACAAACCCGTAAAGCCCATCTCAGTTTGTCAGTTTTTCTCAACCTTTGAAGAGCTTTGTATCAACGTCAGTTGTCCAGACCCTGAGTACTCAAGACTAGAGCAAGAAAAATACTTGTGGCCTCTTATCCCCTTTATAAAATATCTTGCTTTCACTGTAGTCACATTTAAAGCATTTTTTAAAAGACCATGTGAATCCTTCATTAAAGCTCTAAAAATATGCATAAAAATAGTCTTCCTAAATGACAAATAGAGTCCACCTTACAAAACAGGATAAACTGCCATATTAAAGTTCAACAGAAAAAAAAACACTAGCCAGTAGCTCAATGCCGACAAGGCTTACTTAAAAGCTATCTTTGTTTTATAAGAGAGGTAACCTCAATAAAAAGGATTAAGGGAGCTAGTCAACTGGTGTTTTTTTGGCTCATTATCAAAGAATCAGTACAAATTTAATAATTAAAGAATAAATTTGATAACACTAGTTGGAAAAACCAAGAAAAAGCGTGAGATCTCTGGATTTAATTTCTGTTCAGACTAAAATAAATTTGAGTAAAAAAAAAAAAAACAAAGTTTTACTCAAATTTAAGTTACACATTTCTAGGGGAAAAAAAAACCTATGCTTTATAACTGAGATTTCATTCTTTAATCAATCCGGTGTCTCAGATGGTAAAGAATCTGCTTGCAATGTGGGAGACCTAGGTTCGATCCCTGAATCAGGATGATCCCCTGGAGAAGGAAATGGCAACCCACTCCAGTATTCTTGCCTGGAAAACCACAATGACAGAGGAGCCTAGAGGCAGTCCATGGGGTCATATAGAGTTGGACACTACTGAGCAACTTACAAACACCAATAGTGAAAGTATGAGTTATTTTTTTGGTAAGTGGCCTTCCTAGATATAAAATACATAACTTTTTCCCATAATCCAAGTTGTATATAGTCTTTTAAACTCAAATCTGAAGTTTATTCATTCAGCTGAAGTTTCATATTCTCTTAAACAACACATTAAAATAAACCAAATGCATCTTTGTCTATATTTATAATAGTTTCTTACACTTTTAATACATTGTAGGAAAAAATCTTAGATAGTCTGGTAGAAACTATCTGCCTAGAAATGTCCTCTTCTCCTCTCCATCCTGGGAGTGATCCAAGGTAGAGGTTGCCATGTCCCAGTAGTGACCCCAACTCTTGCTGGGTTGGATGAATTGGCTGGACAAAGGGTGGGCACCTAACCCAAGACAGATCAATTGGTCTCTTCTCTAGGATTATGGAATTGAATCACCCTCTCAATGACTAGTGAAAGGATATGATCTTAGGAATCAAAGAAGCTATCTACCAGGAGGATTCTTTCCATAAATTTTCTTTTTCACTTAAACTAGATTTACATTACTAACAGCCAGATTTAACTGTTTATTACACAAAATTTCAAATGTCTGAAAGAAAACTATAATGAACCCTCAACAACTAACTTCAATAATGATTAACTCATGACCAATCCTGTTTCATCTAGAACCTCACCTACTTCCCCTCACCACTGAATTAAATCACATCAAATCATTTCATCTGTGAATATTTGTATATATAGCTAGTATCTTCTTGTGACAATATATAAAATCACATACCTTGTTTGACATTCTGTATATGATTTTCATAGTCTTCTGGTGGAACTTGAGTGTGAAACACCGAGAAAAAGGTATCTTCATGCTTGTTACAAGAAGGATCTAGTGATTCAAAAATCATTTCTTCAGTATCATATGTTAACACATATATATGGAATCTAGAAAGACGGTACTGATGAATCTATTTGTAGGGCAGCAATGGAGATGCAGATATAGAGAACAGACTTATGGACATGGGGCAACAGGGGGTTGGGGGGAGAAGAAGGTGGGACAAATGGAGAGACTAGCATGGAAACATATACACTACCATATGTAAAATAGATAGCCAGTGGGAATTTGATATATGACTCAGGGAACTCAAACTGGGGCTCTGTAACAACCTAGAGGGGTGGGATGGGGTGGGAGGTCAGACGGAGGTTCAAAAGGAAGGGAACATATATATATATACCTATGGCTGGTTCATGCTATTATATGGCAGAAACCAACATAATATTGTAAAGCAATTACCTTTCAATTAAAAATAAATGAATTTTTAAAAAATCATTTGTTCAATACATACAAAATAAATAAGGAATTGTTTATGTGGACAGTTGTTTTTATAAAACAGATAAGACCTAATAATGTTCTCTGTAATATTCCTCAATTTCCTCTACACGTTTCTTAAGACAATATCACTTTCAGATAGACATGACAATCATCTTTGTACACATGAGCCACTGAAACACAGAAATCAAAGCCAGTCAACAGTTTCCCTAGAACTTCTGTGCAAGAAGTATGCACCAGGGTGTGCTAAAATATCACATTAATTACCTGTATATAATACCCCCCAAATTCTAACATTCTTAAAACAGAGAATATGCACATTGAATAACTTTGTGTTTCTAGTCCTTATTTTAGATCCACAAGGTGAGATTTCAGATATATGATCCATCATTAAAATAACAGAATGTGTTTGAGAGAAAATTGGAGAGATACTTGGCAGTTAGCTTTCTTTTTTTGATTCTCTTGGGATACTACACATAAAAAATTAAGAAACTGTGTTTAACTCTTTTTGTTTAATTTAATTTGTCTTATGTTCTATTAAGCTAAGTTACACACCATATATTTACAAGAAACAGCTAACATAAATAAATATCACTTTGCCTTAACATGAAAGAATCTGCCAGGCTGTGGCACAGAAATGTTTTTGCTTAAGAAAACATGACATGTCTTGAAGATATTAGAGGATTCACTTAGAGATGATATGGGCAAGATATATTCACCATGACACAAATACCAACAAATTCAAAACATACAACTTCTGATAGTAAAAACAAATTCATCAATTCAAATTCCCTAATCTGGAATTCATAATAATGTAGTGTCGCATCACCAGGATTGACAGTACAACCATAATCTTTGTCTAATGTTTGATGAGTTAATCTAGCAAATTAGTGGTATAATCCTTACAAGAAGACAGGTAAGCTACTCAGCAGACAAAAAGTTTTGAAGTTCTTTTCAAACTTTAATTTTTTTGCAACCATTGTTATTAGGGCTCTTAAATATTCATTGAAGCAAACAGCAAGTCAGCAATTTGGCAACATTCTGTTATTGGTTTAAGTTGCATCATATACCCAAAATGGTAATATATTTTTGATCACATAATTCCTCTTTAATAGCAGTTTCACTTAATTTTATACTAAAGTACCTATAGAGACATAAAAATGCAAAAACCTGCAAGACAAAAAACTATTATAGCAAGGTGATACTGAAGGTTTTAAACCAAGGAGTTTTTCTTAGCTGAAATCATTCATGTGACCCTCTGGCTCTTCATGCATAGTCTCAGGATATCATTGCCTCAGACACAATGAGTACAGCTAGGGTACAGCCCTAACACAAAGGTCTCATAGCTTAGCCTTGAGTTTAAAAGACAACAGGTGTAAAAGGAAGACATTCAACTGTAGAAACTCAACTTCTTGACAGGAAAAAAGCATTTTCTAAATTACAAAAGTCCTTCATTAGAAAACTCTTCCTTATAGTAAAAAACAAACCAAAAAATCTACTTGATGTAGAAAAAATGATGGAATTAGAAAATGATGATTTGATAAACATTGATAGGAAGCAACTTAAATCAACCCTCCAATCTTCCTCTTTCAAGACTCGTATTAAAAATTGTACTCAAAACTTTTGAAAATTGTAAAACACTATAGAATTTAATGAATCTTTCATTCAATAAAATAATTAATAAAAAAATTGATTTTTTTATAATAATTGATAATAATTGATTCAGGTAGAAATTAAAGAATAATAGGATAACAGCCCCAAAGTATCCTCCCACAAGATAATTTATCCAGTGCAAAGAGAAAAATAGTAACTTAACAGTGGAGAAATCTAGCAGACACCACCTTAACCCAATGATCAAAGTTAACATCACCAGCGGTGAAACCACCGACATCACACACTTCCTGTTACGATTTGTTGAGAATACAGTACCACTTCTGTGGGATTTCTGCCAAAAATACATAACCTGAACCCAATATGTGGAAACATAAACAAACCCAAACTGAGCAACTTGTCTACAAAATAACAGACCTATAGTCTTCAAAAATGCCAATGTCACAAAATACAAAGAATGACTAAAGAGACATGACAATTAAATGCAATGCAAGAGCTTGAATTTTCTTTTGGTAGAAAGGATTTAAGTGGGACAACTGGTGAACCATGAATAAAGCCTATTGATTGGATCACAGTATTGTATCAATATTAATTTCCTGATTTGTGTGTGTGCATGTGTGTGTGTCCGGATGTAGAGAAGACAGAAGATGTGGTAAAATACTAGTACATGGAAAATCTGAGTAAAGGGTATTTGAGAATTCTTCATACTTTTGAGACTTTCAGTCTGAAATTATACCAAAATTAAAAGTTAATAGGTAGTTTTTCAAATGTCCTCACTACAAACATTTAGCTAAAGGGAAAAAAGAAATCTCCCTTCAGTGAGATTGTGCTCAAGGGCTGAGCACAATTTTTTTATTAATTATTTTATTGAATGAAAGATTCATTAAATTCTATAGTGTTTTACAATTTTCAAAAGTTTTGAGCACAATTTTTAATACGAGTCTTGAAAGAGGAAGATTGGAGGGTTGATTTAAGTTGCTTCCTGTCACCTAAGGAAGAAAGCCCATCCCAGACAGTGGGAAAGACCTAGAAGAGCATCACTGGGATGAGTTTAGAGTAGACACAAGTGACTCACAAGTGAGACTGCTCCCTGGCACTCACCCTTTTGGAGGTGGAATCCTGGAGTTAGATTGAGATCACCAAAGAAAATGGGGAAACCAGAGCACAGGGGGCTCTGCCTCACTGAACACCTGGAATTCTGGGAGGAGACTCCACTCACAGTGCTCCACACCTACTCCTGATGCCCCAAAGCACCAGTGGCAGTGTGGCATGTTTTGAGGGAGACAGGGCATGATATATTCACCCTTTCTTTCTCCCTATCTCTTTTTCACTCTCTCCCCTACTCCTAACACACACACACACACACGTGCGCGCACGCACACAGAAACATATGACATACAATTGCATGGCTGGCCTGGAGCATGGAAGAGATCAGGAGCGCTTACTTTCCCCTAAGAATTAGAAATAGACCCCTTCCCAGCGCACATCATGACACCAACCAAAAATGCACACAGCCAGGGACTTCCCTGGTGGTCCAGTGGCTGGGGCTCCATGCTCCCAATGTGGGGGGCCTGGGTTCAATCCCCCGTCGGGGAGCTGGATCCCACATGCTGCAACTAAGACTCGGCTCAGTCAAATAAATTAAATAAATAAAAACAAATATTTTTTTTAAAAAACGCACACATCCAAATGTCCCATGCAATTAAGAACCACCCTGTTAGACTACAGAGAAAAGTTCAATAAACTCAAAATATCAAAACAATGCCCACAGTATTACATATTTCTATATTGGCTTTTAAAGCAGAGGGCTTATAAAAGATTGTGGAGAACAAAGGGAAAGCACCATTTTCTAATTAACTATAAGGTCAATGAGGAAATAAGAGTACAGTAACAACATGTAGAGAATAATGATAACACATAAGAAAGAATGCAGTATAAGCTAAATCTAAATTCAGAAACAAATTCATAGCAATGATGCCTTTATCACATTGTTATGGACTGAATTGTATGCCCCCAAAATTCATATGTTGAAGCCCTAACCCCCAGTGTGGCTGTACTTTAAGGAGATAATTAAGGCTAAATGAGATTATTAGGTAGGGTTCTAATCTAGTAGAACTGGTGTCCTTACAAGAAGAGGAAGAGGCACCAGAGGTATCTTCACCCCCCCACCTCTTCTTCCCCTGGGCACAGAGAAAAGGTCATGTGAGGACACAGTGAGAAGGTGGCCGTCTGTAAGCCAGGAAGAGAGCTCACCAAAAATGAATTTTCCAGTACCTTGATCTTAAATGTATAGTCTCCAAAACTGTAAGAAAATAAACCGGCTGTTTAAGCCACCCAGTCTGGGGTATTTTTTTTATGGGAGCCCTAGTAGACATATATTTTAAGAGAAAATAAAAAGAACTTAACTAATTTAAATGAAGAAACTAATTTAAGAAACTAATTTAACTGAAGAGAAAACAACAAAACAAGTTCAAGAAAAGAAATAATAAAGGTAATTGCTAGAATTAACAAAGAAATTCAAAATTGATTTACAAAAGTATAAAAAGACAAATCCTCGAGAATAATTTTAAAAAGAGAAAACACTCACTGCTATCAAAGTAGCAAGAACAAAGTAAAAGAACAGCCACAAAGACCCCTGCAACAGAACAGAGGGTTCAGAAACAGACCCAGAAAAACATACTCAACTTATCTTTAATAAAAAAGCAAGACTTCCAAATAGAGAGAGGACAATCTCTTCAACACATGGTGCTGGAACAACTGGATGTTCATATGCAAAAAAAAAAAAAAAAAAGCCAGACACAGACCTTACATTTTTCACAAAAATGAAATCAAACTGGATTATAACCCAAATATAAAATGCAAAACTATAAAAACAGGATAAAAATCTATGTGGATTTCAGTTTAGTGATGAGTCTTTATAAACACCACCACAAGTATGATCCATGAAAGTAAAAATTGATAATTTAAACTTTATTAACATTAAAAACTTCTGTCCTGCAGAAAAGACAAGCAACAGGCTGACAAAATATTTGCAAAACACATATCACATAAAGGACTTGCATCCAAAATAGACAAAGAACTCTGAAAACTCAACCATAGGAAAACAAACAATCCAATTTTTTTTAAATGGGCAAAAAATCTGAACAGACAACTCACTAAAGAAAGTATGGATATGGGGGAAGGAGCCAAGATGGCGGAGGAGTAGGACGGGGAGACCACTTTCTCTCCTACAAATTCATCAAAAGAATAACTGAACGCAGAGCAAACTTCGCAAAACAACTTCGGATCGCTAGCTGAGGTCATCAGGCGCCCAGAAAAGCAGCCCATTGTCTTCGAAAGGAGGTAGGACAAAATATAAAAGATAAAAAGTGAGACAAAAGAGCTAAAGACGGAGATCCGTCCCGGGAGCTCTTAGGCGGCATTGCTTGGGGTAGGGTCCGGCCGAGTGCCCTGAGGACAATCGGAGGGAACTTCTGTGAGTTGCCAACTTGAACTGTGGGAGACCAAAAGAGAGAGAGTAAATTAACCGGCCCGAACACACTGCCGGCCGTTCGCAGAACAAAGAGACCGAGAGGGTCCAGAGAGGAGCTCGCAGGCTGCAGACCGGCCCAGCCCCGCCGGAGGCAGGAGGCAGGGGGAAGGGGAAGGTCGCGGCGAGACACAGGGCGCAGGCACCCGACCGGCGCGGGCGGGGACTGGGTCTGGGGACGCAGAGGGCGGAAGGCGCGCGCGCCCGACTGGCGCCAGCGGAAACTGAGACTGGGTCCGCGGAAGGGAGGGGGCGCGCCACACCTGGGTAGAGTGCGCCCACCAAGCCCCTGGCTGCCTGGACCGCTCTGACGGGGAAGGCACAGAGAGCAGGCGCAGCTTTTCGCTCCGCGCTTTTGTGGAACACCCGAGGGCTGGAGCCTCGCGCAGCGCGGGGCGCGCTCCATGTAGAACAGCCGGAGCCTGAGCAGCGCAGACGGAGAAAGCAGCCCCAGCCCATCCCCGCGGCGCAAGCCTGTCCCCACGGCGC